>NW_017802680.1:824592-832685 GCF_001625305.1 Branchiostoma belcheri | reverse complement strand
CGACACAAAAACTTTCTCTCACCTAGAGCTTTCGACCAGTCACTCTGGTCTTCCTCAGTAGACTGACCCAGAGAGGCTTGTCACGTGGCTTCTTTGAAGTGTGACGTCAACACTGGGTCAGTCTACTGAGGAAGACCAGAGTGACTGGTCGAAAGCTCTAGGTGAGAGAAAGTTTGTGTGTTGGATGAAAATCACGTAGTAATCAAGGCTGAAGGGAACACACAGGACCGCCACCACAAAGTCGGAGAACGCGAGGTTCGCGATCATGAGGTTGGTCTTAGTCCGGGCTTTCTTGTACCGCCCTGTAGCATACATGTAGAAGATGAAATACATTTTGTACTAATACTATCATGAAAGTTCATCTGTTAGTTGTTACATGTATAAAGTTGATACTTTTCATCCGACACAAAATCTTTCACCTAGAGCTTTCGACCAGTCACTCTGGTCTTCTTCAGTCGACTGACCCAGTGTTGACGTCACACTTCAAAGAAGCCACGTGACAAGTCTCACTGGGTCGGTCTACTGAGGAAGACCAGAGTAACTGGTCGAAAGCTCTAGGTGAGAGAAAGTTTTTGTGTCGGATGAAAATCCCGTAGTAATCCAGGCTGAAAGGAACGCACAGGATCGCCACCACAAAATCGGAGAATACGAGGTTTGCGATCAGAAGGTTGGTCTTAGTCCGCGCTTTCTTGTACCGCCCTGTAGCATAGAAGACGAAATACATTTTGTACTTGATTGTAAATTGTATCTGTATGAACTTTCATGATAATATTAGTAAAAAATGTATTTAATCTTCTACATGTATGCTACAGGGCGGTACAAGAAAGCGCGGACCAAGACGAACCTCCTGATCGCGAACCTCGCGTTCTCCGACTTTGTGGTGGCGGTCCTGTGCGTGCCGTTCAGTCTGGATTACTACGTGATACACGACCGAGCGTGGCGCTACGGGGGCGAGATGTGCGCCGTGGTCAACTACGTCAAGACGGTGTCTCTTCACGTGTCCACCAACGCGCTCGTCGTTATTGGTGTAGACAGGTAAGGAGAAGATAGCCTCCATCAGGCCTTTCTACGGGAATACGGATCGTAGAATTCGGCAATAAAGGGACTAAAATTGGCCAACGGAGTCCGGCCGCGGGAGGTAGTTTCTTTTCCTCCGAAAATGAGCGGATTAGTTTTATTGCCTTTCATCGCACATCATTTCTACAGACTAACTGCGCGGTCAATCAAGGCGGCCAAACTCCACTGGCAATTATTCTCCTATATATAGCCAGCGTAGTTAGTCTGGTAGAGACTAAAGAGAAGATCTGTTCTTATTGATTTTGATTATTCCAGGTACATCACCATAGTCCGTCCGCGTTGGCGGCGTGTGGGTAAGACGGGCGCCATCTTGGTGTCCGCCGGTGTGTGGGTGGTGTCCATCCTCATCGCCGTTCCCTCCGCAAAGATAATCATTATGAATTTATCGTACATTGTACCTCTTTCTCTTTTACTCCAGATACATCACCATAGTCCGTCCCCGGTGGCGGCGTGTGGGGAAGACGGGCGCCATGTTGGTGTCCGCCGGTGTGTGGCTCCTCTCCATCCTCATCGCCGTTCCCTCCGCAAAGTTCATCAGGATGTAAAGAATTTATCATACCTGTTTCTTCCTCTTTCTTTTTTTACGCTAGGTACATAACCATAGTCCGTCCCCGTTGGCGGCGTGTGGGTAAGACGGGCGCCATGTTGGTGTCCGCCGGTGTCTGGCTCCTCTCCATTCTCATCGCCGTTCCCTCCGCAAAGCTTATCAGGATGTAAAGAATTTATCATACCTGTTTCTTCCTCTTTCTTTTTTTACGCTAGGTACATAACCATAGTCCGTCCCCGTTGGCGGCGGGTGGGGAAGACGGGCGCCATGTTGGTGTCCGCCGGTGTGTGGCTCCTCTCCATCCTCATCGCCGTTCCCTCAGCAAAGTTCTCCCTCGTGCGGCCGAACCTGCGCCGCCACCACCAGGGCTACTCCTTCTGCGGAGTCGTGTGGAACGCCCGGCACCTCACCGTCTACAAGGGGTATGTAACAAATGGTCTTTCTGCCTGGTAGGATCTTGGTTAGAGTGTCTTAGACTCTCACTGTAATGACCTGGTTATCTTAGCCTTTCACTCTAAGAAACGCCAAACCAGGTTCGAGGTTTGAAAGTGCCATGGCCTGGGTAACGTTTTTTAACGTCCGTTGCAAAAAGGAAAAAAGTATGCGTCAATAACAGAAGACCAAAATAGTAAAGAGGACAGAAATAAAAGACTTGGTTGTGTAAAAAGAATCTCAGTGTCTTACCAACCTGATGAAACTATTCACGGGACCCCAGAGCGCCTAACGCAGTGATTGGCCCTGCTACAGGTACTACGGCAGTATGTTGGCGTTCCAGTTCGTGCTGCCGGTGGTGGTCATGGCGGTCTGTTCCTTACCCGTCATCTGGAAAGTCTTTCACAGGGAACTGCCGGGAATTCTTACAGACGCTATAAGGGAGAAGGTTTGTTTTGTTTTAATGTTTACTGAAGGAGAGCATATCGCATTTGCTCAGTTTCTTCCTCTTCTTCTCCAAACAAATAAGGCCAATGACCTGACACAGACGTCCGTCACCACGGTAGCTGGTGTTGGATTACATCATGTTGCAATTTTATAGTGGGAGGGATTTTGACACCTGTCACCATATATATGAAATGTGTTTGAGTAAGAATTAATAGAGCAGACTATATGCGAAGATAAATATTATGCATTTGCTTTGTAAATGTTACATGAATGTTTTATCTATTCGCACACTGTATACACATAACATAATAAGAAAGAGTATTACAACCAATAGGCTAAAAATTAATACGACTGAAACATTCCACAGGTGCAGAGGTCCAAGAGGAAAACGCTCCGCCTGGTTCTGATCCTCGCTCTGTTCGTGCTGTGCTGGGCGCCGTATTACGTCTACGCCGCTCTGAGGGACTTTCACCACGTCCTGACCCTCACCGACCTCAACACCAACATTTTTTACGCCGTGGAGGCTGCCGCCATGGGCAACAGTGTGATAAACACCTGCGTGTACGTGGCGTTTAACAAGAACGTCACCAACTTCGTGAGAATGCTCGCCAAGGACTGCCGCGGTCTGCACCAGACTACAGAGTCCAACACACAACAGATAATGCTCCCTTCTGATGGAGAAGAAGAAGAATATGATAATATAACGTTACTGAGTTACATAGGAAGTGAGAATTTCAAACAAAACTTTCATCGTTGTAGAGAGACTACTTTATAAAATGACTGTATCGTCTTCATCTTTTTCAGTCCTCGTCTGAAAGGAACGAAATAAAACGTGTGATCTCCGAGCAGATCCTTTAGAGATTTCCACCATATTTTACCGACCTCAACACCAACATTTTTTACGCCGTGGAGGCTGCTGCCATGGGCAACAGTGTGATAAACACCTGCGTGTACGTGGCGTTTAACAAGAACGTCACCAACTTCGTGAGAATGCTCGCCAAGGAGTGCCGTGGTCTGCACCAGACTGCAGAGTCCAACACACAACAGATAATGCTTCCTTCTGATGGAGAAGAAGATAACCATTATGATGATGATGTAACGTTACTGAGTTATATGTCAACCATAGGAAGTGAGAGCTTCAGACAGATCTTTGATCGGTGTCAAGAGACTACTCTGTAAAACGTTTGTATCGTCTTCATCTTTTTAAGCCCGTGTCTAAAAGGAAGGAAATAAAATGTGTAATCTCCAAGCAGATTCCTTGAGAGATTTCCACCATGTTTTACCGACCTCAACACCAACATTTTTTACGCCGTGGAGGCTGCGGCCATGGGGAACATTTGTATCGTCTTTATCTTTTTGAACCCGTGTCTAAAAGGAACGAAATAAAATGTGTAATCTCCAAGCAGATTCCTTGAGAGATTTCCACCATGTTTTACCGACCTCAACACCAACATTTTTTACGCCGTGGAGGCTGCGGCCATGGGCAACAGTGTGATAAACACCTGCGTGTACGTGGCGTTTAACAAGAACGTCACCAACTTCGTGAGAATCCTCGCCAAGGACTGCCGCGGTCTGCACCAGACTGCAGAGTCCAACACACAACAGATAATGCTTCCTTCTGATGGAGAAGAAGAAGAATATGATAATATAACGTTACTGAGTTACATAGGAAGTGAGAATTTCAAACAAAACTTTCATCGTTGTAGAGAGACTACTTTATAAAATGGCTGTATCGTCTTCATCTTTTTCAGTCCTCGTCTGAAAGGACCTAAATAAAATGAGTAATCTCCAAGCAGATTCTTTGAGAGATTTCCACCATGTTTTACCGACCTCAACACCAACATTTTTTACGCCGTGGAGGCTGCCGCCATGGGCAACAGTGTGATAAACACCTGCGTGTACGTGGCGTTTAACAAGAACGTCACCAACTTCGTGAGAATCCTCGCCAAGGACTGCCTCGGTCTGCAGCAGACTGTAGGGCACGATACTGCACAAGTTATGCTTCCTTCTGATGAAGAAGAAGAAGAATAAGAATATGATAATGTAACGTTACTGAGTTATATAGGAAGTGAGAATTTCAAACAAAACTTTGATCGTTGTAGAGAGACTACTTTATAAAATGATTGTATCGTCTTCATCTTTTTGAGTCCGTGTCTGAAAGGACCTAAATAAAATGAGTAATCTCCAAGCAGATTCTTTGAGAGATTTCCACCATGTTTTACCGACCTCAACACCAACATTTTTTTACGCCGTGGAGGCTGCTGCCATGGGGAACAGCGTTATAAACACCTGCGTGTACGTGGCGTTTAACAAGAACGCCACCAACTTCGTGAGAATTCTCGCCAAGGAGTGCCGCGGTCTGCACCAGACTACAGAGTCCAACACACAACAGATAATGCTTCCTTCTGAATCTATTTATCGTTATTTATTGTCTTCGTCAGAAGGACTATGAAATTGTCTCGCCGGAGTGTGGGGAACTGCGGATTTTGCGATATAACTCTGGAAGGCATGATTCGACGTCCATGATTTTTGGCAGGCAGATTACCGCTGTTGAGGCCGAAGTCAAGTACAAGTTTCGGCTTCGTGGGGGGTCCGTGCGTCACGTTAGTGCACCTTTTGTGGCTTGTTAGCAAGATAACTCAAGTATTTGTAAAATGTTGATTATAATTCTTGGTGTGGTGCTTACTATTGTCGGGACCAAGGTTAAGTTCGTTACTGAGCTTCGTGGGGGGTTTCGTTGTGACTACAGGGGGCATTTTTTAAATTTTTCTTGTGAGCAGGATAACTTTTGTATGTGTGGATGGAAGTTAATGAAATTTGATAGGCATGTTACTGTCGTGGTCTCCAAGATTGAGTTCAAAGATGAGAGTCGTGAAGGTCGTTATGTCCCCGTAATAGGACCTTTTGTGTTTAGAAATCCCCCCCTACATCTGCTTGGAGACAGCCGACAGCTGGATATAGCCAGGGAACCCCATGATGGGATGGGATCAAATGACGTTACATTGAGGGATTGTACTATAACTTCAGCAGGGGGAGGATAGGTTGGACATATGCCAGGTTATTTTCTACGGCCACACCAAGTAATTGCTATGGATGACGTCCACTGGAGACCTTAAATCTAATTACCTTAAATTTAAGGCAAGCGCACAATAAAAACACGAAGGGCCGAAAAACGAGATGCCTAGATTTGGAATATACTAACTGTAGAAGTACAAATGTTAGGACACAAAGAACACAAGAAACAAGTCTTCTATTTGTCATAAAGACAAATTAACAAAACAGCAGTAGTCACCCTGTTCTGATTCTTTCCTTTATAACATCTTCTCTTATTATATTTTGCGTGTGACACTTTCAACACAGAAAGAATTTCTTGAACGTTTTTTTTTTCCATTAACAGTCCAAACTCAAATAACGTAGAGGGGGGGGGGGGCTAACACGGGTGACGACGCATCTGTATAATCTGCGGCAAACCGTTTCAGGGTGTTCTGTACCATAAAAATAGTACAGAGATTCTTTTGTTCTTTAGACCAAATTGATTATTAAAAAGAGTGAAGAATACGCATGTTAATTTCTCTAGAACGATGTACCTCTGACGAAGACATGAGATCTCCGACCTCTAGTTTTATCATAAGACGGCTGGGTAGCCCCATTCAGATTACATTAGCTTTCCAAGGGGGCCCAGCAAAATTACACAAGACATTGTTACTTACAGTAAGACAAGAGTGGACAACATACAGTAAACATGAAAGTCCGATGCGTTAAAACAGAGTCATAGTCCTGTACTCAAAGTCCTAGCCGTTCAAAGGTCAAAAGGCACGAAAGTCAAGGAATGGAGGTCAGAGGTCAGGTTTCATGTGACGTATGTTCAAGCCTGCTTTAAACTGAGAAGTACATGAAGAAGAAGAAGATGAATATGATGATGATGTAACGTTACTGAGTTACATATCAACCGTAGGAAGTGAGAGCTTCAGACAAAATTTTGATCGGTGCAAGGAGACTACTTTGTAAAACGTTTGTATCATTTTTAATGTTTTTTCTCAGTTTACTCTCAGTTTACTTTCTTCCTCTTCTTCTCCAAACAAATAAAGTCAATGTCCTGGACCAGACGTCTGTCACCATGGCAACTAGTACTTCAGCAGTGTTGGGTTACATTTTGTAGCAGGACAGAGTTGGAGAGGCTGCTATATATAGCCAGTGGAGTTAGTCTGGTAGAGACTATGTTTTATAGACGCCAATTAACAGTTCAGCATCTGTTTGTTGTTTTTCTTCTGGTAGCATCAAATAAATAGCTGCCGTCCTGAAATTGCATTCGATACCTTAAAATCGACAGGGCAGTATTTATCGGGCAGTATTTTATTTATCTTTTTGAGTCACTTGATACATTTCTTTCCGCTACAAAACGTTTCGATTGTCCTTCCAGTGATACCACTTAAGATATTATTATATGCCATGATACAAAGTTGAAAAGTGAAAAATTGTGGACTATTCTATAGCCCGATAGTTGCTAGTATATTTTCAAACAATAACAAACTTGGCGCATGGCGCAGACTTTTGATACTTCGTGTTAACCCACAGGTCAACATTGCGTTATCCTGGACATGGAACAGGTGCGAGATTCTCACACTTTTGACATAAAGCCAAGTTAAGTTAATCTTATGTACACAGTGATAGCTGGTGTGTTACGCCGAAGGACGGTTATACCGGCTATACAGATACAGAAGCTGGTGTGTTACGCCGAAGGGCTGTTATACCGGCTATACAGATACAGAAGCTGGTGTGTTACGCCGAAGGGCGGTTATACCGGCTATACAGATACAGAAAGCTGGTGTGTTACGCCGAAGGACGGTTATACCGCCTATACAGATGGTGTGTTACGCCGAAGGGTGGTTATACCGGCTATACAGATGGTGTGTTACGCCGAAGAGTGGTTATACCGGCTATACGGTTATCACAACCCTTCAGAAAGACACAAAGAAAACAAAAACGACAGATTTGCATTAAAGAAAGTTTATTTTGGCTTCTCCACGGGCGCTGTGGACGAGCGTGCGGTCAGCCCGAGAGGACGCCCCCCGTAGCAGTAGTACAGGTTGCTAACGGGGAGAACCTGTCCCCCCACGTCTTCCACCTGCACTCACACATGGCACCGTCCACTGCAACTGGCTCCCCCGCGGGGATAATGGAACCGTCCCAGGCGAAACAGTTCGGGCCTGTGAAGAAAACAGATAACGGCATATTGACTCAGTTGTGTAAGTGTGTAGCCTCTACCAGGCTTCGGGAGGAAAGAGTAGAAATCCGGAGGCGGCTGGAAAGAGTAGTTGGCCAAATATTAATAAAGAGATAACATGCCGGGGGAGTTGGTCCGCTAGAGAGCACGGTTCAGGTGGGTCAAACTACCAACTCCCCCGGCATGTTATCTCTCTATTTCGCCAACTTCTACTCTTTCCAGCCGCTCCCAAAAGCCTGGTAGAGGCTATAAGTGTTCTGAGCTACATGTAGTCTCCACCAGACTCTCTGGGATTAAAAACGTACCAGAAAATAATTACTCGTAGCAGAAAAATTGCCAACGATGTAATGGTGAATGATTTGCCAC
>NW_017802680.1:803409-823406 GCF_001625305.1 Branchiostoma belcheri | reverse complement strand
GGGGTTGTGGTTGTTGTAGGGACGAGGATGGTCATGGGGGTGGACCCGAACAATACCCACCACGGGTCCCCATATGCATGGTGGTGGTGGTGGGGGTGGTCCTGGGGGCGGCGGTGGGCATGGTCCCCGACCAATCCCATATCGTCAAGGGCTCAGTGGAATACGTCACCGACTTCTGGGCTCGCATAGTTTTCGGCACAGGAGCTGGGGAAGTACAGAAGAGCTGACGTCACTGTCGCCATCATACGAAAAGTAGGCCAAATAAGTCTAGTGCCACAATTAAGCTTTTAAAGAGAAAAAGTCCGCTACCGAGTCGACTAACATGTATGCAACAAGGATCTAAGGTCCGTCTACTTAATATTCTTGAAAATCCTTCTTTCCCTTGAAACGTTTGTCTCAATAACTTCAGGTAAACGTAACTTTGTGTATATGTTGTCATACCCGTCGTGGCTTGAGTTGGGGTTCTGTGCGGTAGTCGGCGCGGTGGTCAACGGACCTGGAAACAGTCACGGCACGTTATGGCAACGGAATATGCAACAGTAACTTTTCAAAAAAAGTTTCAATATGAACATATATTGCCGGAACATACGTTTCTGTACACGTTTGACTCAGATATTTAATCTGGCACAAAGAATCGACGTCCAAGCTTAGAGGAGACAATAGGAAGTGATTGGTCATTAATTATCCTGATGAAAGCGACAGTTGAAAATTTGATCCATGTGCAGTCTTTGTGTTGGAATAAAGTTTAACATTGTACAATTATTACTACCAACACAGATGTAAGATAATTAAAGAAGACGTGTTTCTCTGTTGTAAACGTGGATTACAGAAACGTTAGCAAACTTCCACCAGTGCACTCTCATTCATTCGTTCGTTCGTTACCCTTACCGTTAGGACAGTACCCGCACAGACATCTGGCGTAGTTGTGAGGCACGGCGTCCGGACAGTTCAGGTGCGGGCAGGTAAACCTCAGGTAGTCCCGACAGGGCAGAGTCGGGCTGGTGGTTTTGGTGGGCAGAGTCGGGCTGGTGGTTTTGGTGGGCAGAGTCGGGCTGGTGGTTTTGGTGGGCCAGACGAAGGTGGTGGGAGGGCCGGCAGCAGCGCTGGTTATCACCAACAGGAGGGAGACTGAGAAAATGGCGGGCAGCATCGTCAGTGTGGATCGTAGACTAGTCACCGTAGACTGAAGGTTGCACGTACAATCCGAAATACTCCAAAAACAGTCGCTCAAGCAACTGGATATGATTTTGGCAACGGTCAGACGTTTCAAGTAGCATTCACTACCTTTCGTCAGTGACACTAGAGGCTTGCAGGAGAAATGCAGTTTTATATAAGCACGAACTATTGATTGATTTGCAGATAAAATATCTATTACTATTTGTTCCTCTGCTGTGCCCTGTTGTGTACATATTATTGATTGCGTCATTGCCTTTGGCTGTTCTAGCTAAGTAAATTGTTCATGCGAATTGATAAATGTGAAAGTCAAGCCATTTTGTACATCTTTGATAAACATGTGTGGAAAATAAAGGATAAAACAAAACCTAGGATACTTACTTACGTACTTTACTTTACTTTTACTAAACCTAGAATGCAGAACAGAAATGCATTTGATGCCAAGTACAACGCTAAGATACATCAGTTCATCCTGGTGTGTATTGTAGGTAAGTTTAATGTAACACCCCAATTCCCTTCCATTGCACTTTTTCGGGCAAGATCTTCCTGCGGGAACGAACATGTACTACATTGTAATTAAACAGTATGAAGTATTACGGCTAGTGATACAGTGTATTTTTTAAGTCGTCACGGTGTTCATCATTTGTTGAGATAGATACACTATAGCTGTTTTTTTTTTTCTGACAATTTCTAACGTTACATGTGTACACTTCTCTGTGTACATAAGATTAACTTGACTTGGCTTTATGTCAAAAGTGTGAGAATCTCGCACCTGCTTCAAAACCCAATCCTGAACTGTAGGTCAACACGAAATAAGAGTCTGCGCCACTGAAGTCTGCTATTGTTTGTACTTGTACATGTCATGCCTTCAAATATCAGAGTTATCAACCAAGAATTGAGGTGTTCAAATTTAACTCGTATTTCCCCAGAACTATCGTAGGCTGGAACTCGTTGCCACCAAGCACAGTTGGGACATCATCACTAGAAAGCTTTACACAACTCCTTCAATTAAATGTGCAAAGATTGAGTGTAACAAGGTTCGGTGTGATATAGCCAGCTGCCGCCGCGCCGCGTGCCTGCGAAGCTGGTGTGTTACGCCGAAGGGCGGTTATACATTGTGACAGCTTGTAGCCACCAAAATATCTGCATGCTTTTTTTTATCAAAAGATGCACTCAAGTTTTTAACTTATTTTAATAGCGCCACTCAACAAAATACAATCAACATATTTTAACAGCGAAGACTTCCTGGTATTAGTCCGCGCGGATGGTTATGTGGCCTTTTCGCCTGACCGCCGGGATGGTGCGTTCTATATGCGTTGTGGGTGCGTTCGGGCCATCAAAGATAGCGGTAAACGTATCGCATCGATTTTGATTAAATTTAAATTTTGGAAACATTAGGTTCTGAGCTTCTTCGAGTACTAAGCCGTTACCCTGGGAAAATTCGTTTTGTCCATGCAGCCATGGTTAAAAATGACGAAAAAAATGACCCCTTATTTAAAAATGTACTTTGATGTGCCTTATTTACCCCTAAAAAATTGGGCGCACAAAATATCAATTATTAAAATATAAGTGTATTGATATGCGGCACGGCACCCCTTTCCACCAAAAGAGTGAAAAATTCCGACCCGCGTTTAGTACAGAAATGACGGACAGCCCGTCGGGCTGAGGGTGTCAAATTGCTCGAAATACGGAAGGAAACTCCGGTCGGTCCGAGACCTTAAAATGATCAGGGGACATTAAGGTATCATTCTATGGTACTGGCCAAAGTATATAAGGGGTGTGCTACGACACGACGTTTTTCAGGCTTCTCCTCCTGGACTAATAAGGCCACAGCAAGTAATTCTTATGGATGACATCAGCACGCGCATTAATTTTTGCCTAATTGTGGAAAAAAAGTAACTTACTTGCCCCCTGACAGTGGTCATCATGCCGAAAATGGGCAAAGACGTCCGTTGCAATGCCGGAAGTTGGATGGAAGATAAACATGAAGAGAGGAGACAATACAAGGCTCTGATTTATTGTTTTGTAAACGCTAACCATTTTACAGGAGAGTCTGCATTTGCATTAATATTTTGGAAATGTTACTCTTTCCAAGGGCCCACTCCATTGGCTCCATTTATGCCACATTCTACGATTCCTAACTCCTTAGGAAGGTCTGGTAAAGGCTAGGTACAGATTTCTACTATCTATAACCCCTTAGGAAAGCCTGTTGGAGGCTAGGTACAGACTTCTGCAATCTATAACCCCTTAGGAAGGGCTGTTGGAGGCTAACACACACAGTTCTATCCCTCCATGTAGACTGTACCGCAGATTTCTGCTGTCCCTGACCCCTTATGAAGGCCTGTTGGAGACTAGGTACAGATATTCTATTATCTATAACCCCTTAGGATGGCCTGTTGGAGGCTAGGAAGAGAATTCTGCTATGTATCACCCCTTGGGAAAGCCTGTCTTAGGCTATCCTGTAGTTCTCGCCATGTAGACCGCACATAAGGTATCTGTCCCGGGAAAATGTTAAAGGTGGAGGCTAGGTTCTGTACTTTACAGGGTTTTATTATTCTCTAACGTTAACCCCTTATGAAGGCCTGTTGGAGGCTAACACTCAGTTCTCCCCATCTTGACTGTACAGCAGATTTCTACTATCCCTAACCCCTTAGGAAGGCCTGCTGTAGGCTATCCCGTAGTAACCTCTTATGCAGGCCTGTTGGTGGCTAACACACAGTTCTCCGACTTCTCGCCATGTAGACCGTGCAGCAGATATCTGTCCCGGGACAGTAAGGTGTCGATGCTCGGCCTGTCTTCAGGGTGAGGCTCCCATCCCACGAACCGGACCAGCGGCCTGGAGACTCCGTCCAGCCCGGTCACCACAGGCATGGCGTCCGCGGAAACTCCGTCCAGCCCCGTAACCGTAGGCACGGCGTCCGCTGGTGCGTCCGGCCCCGTAACCGCAGGCACGGCGTCCGCTGGTGCCCCGTCCGGCCCCGTGACCACAGGCACGGCGTCCGCTGGTGCCCCGTCCAGCCCCGTCACCACAGGCACGGCGTCCGCTGGTGCCCCGTCCAGCGCCATCACCGCAGGCACGGCGTCCGCTGGTGCCCCGTCCAGCCCCGTAACCTCGGGCACGGCGTCCGCTGGTAGGAGGTCTGGTGCCCCGTCCAGCTCCGTCACCGCAGTTACGGCGTCCGCTGGTGCCCCGTCCAGCCCCGTCACCGCAGGCACGGCGTCCGCTGGTGCCCCGTCCAGCCCCGTCACCGCAGGCACGGCGTCCGCTGGTGGGAGGTCTGGTGTCTAAGAACAATCAGAGGAAAACAGTTCAGTTCAGTGGCAATTAATAAAATCTACCTTGCATTGTCATTGAACATACATGTATACAGCAGCTTGCTTCGAAAATAACTAGAGAGTTTATTGCAAATACATCCCCGAGGGCTAATTGAAAATACAAGTAACATGGATGAAAAAAGAAAATACAATGATACGGGGGACTATGTACAAAGTCATACTACCTTAATTCTACGACATACGTGGTTTTGTTAGGTTTGACTTCTTCCTTAAAGGCAGTGTGAGACGAATTTACCCACTTCGTCTATGATATGTGTGTTCTTTCATTATGTTTAACGAAGGAAAACATATTGTTTTTACTCAGTTTCTTCCTCTTCTTCTTCTCCAAACACTAACCTCTGACCTGACCAATGACATGATTTGTTGACGTCTGTCACCATGGTGACTGGTGTTGGGTTACATAATGTTGCAATTTCATGGTCTGCTCTGCTCCTGTCACCATATACTAGCAGTACAATGTATGTGAATATGTTTGAGTAAAAATTAACAGAGCAGACCATGTCTGAAGGTAAACATTATGCATTTACTTTGCAAATGTTACTTCAGAATCTCTAGTTTTAGTAGTAAGATTGTTTTCTATCTCAAGGCAATCACAAGATAGCAGACGTTGTCGCCTGAGCGCCTTTTAGCGGAACATACAGAAACTGCATAGCGGTAACACAGACAGTCACCACACAGATACACAAAATACACACGTAACATGCCTCAACACTTGTTTGTTTGTTTGTTTTTATTTGTTTACCCAGGGTGTACATATCGCCACTAAGGCGTTTTTCAATGTGCCCTGCAGGCATACATAAATAAAATATACAAGAAAATAACAGATATAACAAAATCATAAGTCAACTTATAAGTACAAATTAAAGTCAACTTAGTACAAATAAAAATAAAAGTACTATATAATGCCGCAATTCAGTAAGGTGGTAATAAAACAAACTTGTCAAACCAAGAGCCACAACTCATAGTAAATAAGGCAATAATACAAAAACAAATCAAGGAAATAACAAAGGAATATAACAAAGGAATTTGCATATCAATGCTGTTTGATAACAAGTTATGATGTGGCAACACACTCCTGGTTGTAAAGGCGCTTAAAGGAAGAAACAGAATCTGCTCTTTTTAATTGAGGTGGGAGTGAGTTCCATAATGTGGCACCAGTACAAGAGAGGGATTTCTTTTTATATTGAAGTTGAGCTTTTGGCAGTTGTAGCCCACCCTGTGATCTAAGGCGTGTATTGTGTGTGTGTACCTCCCTTAGCTGTGTGAACAGACCTGAGATGTGGGGAGGGGACATGTCGTGTAGGGCCTTGTAAACAAGCACTGCTTTATTCCTCTTGTGCATCTCAATCACTGGGGTCCAGCCAAGTCTGTGGAGTATGGTATCACTAGGTGTGTAGTGATCGCACCCCAGGATCACCCTCCCCGCCCTGTTCTGTAGTTTCTGTAGTTTATCGATGCCGCCCTTGCTACCTTGATCCCAGACAGTACTGCAGTAGTTTAAGTGGGGGAGAAAAAGGGATGTCATTAAGGCTTCTCTATTGATAAATGGTTTCAATCCCTTCATGATACCAATAGCCTGAGACAACTTCTTAGTTACATGTAAGATGTGGTCGTTCCACTGTAAGACTCTGTCTAGGAAGACTCCCAAGTACTTAAAGGTACTTACAGAGAACATAAAGTGTTTCTAGCACCGATCATGGAAATCACATAGATGTAATTATGACATATAAATATACATGATCTAATAGCATAAGTGAATACGGTGAAATAGTGAACAATGCGAAGGCATAACATTTATTTATAAATAGAAACAACGATTGCCCCCAAATTGTAATCACATTATCGCTAACAGCATAAACGCCTCTTCACTCAGATATGATTTCCTGAGTATAAAGGCATCTACCGAGCAGAGAGCAACGGACACAAACCTGATTAGTATTCCCAATAATCCGCGCATTTCTTGCTCCAATCGAATAACTAAATCTCTTATCTTAGCTATTCTTATCTTCATTGTTAGGATGGAATTGAGTTGTTCGATCGGCCGAAGGGTTCTCAGTCCTAGTAGGACATTATCTTCACCGTGATTTTTTTATAGTAATGTATCAATAGAATACGTACTTAATTTGATTCTTATGATTGAGTTATTCTGTAGGCTGAAGGAATTTTACCCCCACGCTACTGGTATATTTATCTTCCCCTTGATTATTTCATAACAATGCATAACTAGAATACGTGTTGATATCCGTCCACAATTAGCCTGCCAAGGACAGACCCGACACATTTTTCTACACGTGTATCTGCTGATTTTTTTTAGATGAATAAAAGTTGATTGCGAAATGTTACCTGGAGTGAGCATGGATGCCAGGAGATATTAGCGTGGGAGGTGGGGCTTGTGCTTCGATGATTATGGAATTATGCGATCGGCCAAAGGGTCCTTTATATGATATGATATGAATCTTTATTGCATGTTCTTGCCCAGATGGGCTAAATGCACAAGAGGGTATGCAGTATGCAAAAACATGAGCATTTCATACTGAAACGCTATATAGTATTCTAATGCAAAGTGCTAAGAATCTATACATTACAACAATACTATATACTACCTATCATCTACTGTTAGTTGCCCTTTCTTCTCTCTTTTTGAAACCAAAAAGAGAGAAGCCCCCAGCTACGGGTTGTGCATTCATCTACAACGTGGTTATTCAATATCGATGCATCAATAGAATAAGTGATTATTATTTTTATCCTTATGATTGAGTTTTTCTTTACCCCCACGCTATGAATATATTTATCTATACCGTGGTTATTTCATAACATTGCATAAACAGAAAACGTGTTGATATCCGTCAGCATTACCTGGCCAAGGACAGACCCGACACGTTTTTCTACACGTGTATCTGCTGATTTTTTTAGATGAATAAAAGTTGATTTCAAAATGATACCTGAGGTGAGCATGGATGCCAGGGGGACAGTAGCGTAGGCGGTGGAGATTGTGCTTCGATAATTATGGAATTAACTTATGCGATCGGCCAAAGGGTCCTTTATAATAGCCCCGCGCTACGGGTATACATTCATCTTCAATAATAATGCATCAATAGAATAAGTAATTATTATTTTTATCCTTATGATTGAGTTTTTCTTAAATTACCTCCACGGCATGAATATACATGTATTTATCTTCACCGTGGTTATTTCATATTATCATATAGCCGGGTGACGTTGACCAATCAGAAGGCTCCATTCCACATTCCTTATGACGCCGTAATGTCACAAATAGAGTCAAAACCGGGTATTTATTCATCCCAATCCATACATTAAACAACCCAAATAATCACCCGCAGAACAGGGCTCTAGTTCTAAAAAATCAAAAAATAACTTAAGTTGTGTTCCAATGACCTCGGGTGACTCCCATAAGAACACCTGTTCCCTGCCTGTGACCCAGATAGAAGACATAGAATGTGAACTCTACCCAGTGACCTCAGTTGACTCCAGAGGGAACTATGTTCTATGTTCTATTCAGCATGTGCATTGTATCACTTACTGCATCAGTTTGGATAGACTATCGTGTAAGCTATATGATAATAGTGTTAATGTCCCGCCCTTTCTCGGTGAATATGGTGTGATAAAGCCTTGTCAGTTGCTATAACCACCTCATAAAGCCACCTCGTTCGCTGCGCTCACTTGGTGGCTTTATTCTGTGGTTATAGCAACTGACAAGGCTTTATCACACCATATTCACCTCGGGGCGGGACATTAACCCTTAAATATTGCATAAACAGAAAACGTGGTGATATCTGTCCACATTAGCTGGCCAAGGACAGACCCGACACTTTTTCTATCCGTGTATCTATCTATTATGATGTATATGATGATGGTAGGATGCCTAATACTACAACTACTACTATCTATCTATTATCAGATGAATGAAAGTTGATTGCGACTTGACATGTGAATAAATGCTAGGGGACGTTAACATAGGCGGCGGAGAATGAGTAGAGATGATATAACTGTAATAAGGAACGAGAAGTGATCGGTTGCTACGGGTTTGTCTGTCTGTTTCTCTGAAAGGCGTCGGGCACGAAATACCCGAAACACGAAATGTCTTTGGAAAAAAAGTGGAGAAAAGTTGACATCCACAAAGTTTTTTTTTTTTTCAAGTGTGACGTCAACACTGGGTCAAAGGTATCTGGTAGACAATGTCGGCCCCCGTCGCCAACGTCGACCAACGTTTAACTACCAACACAGATGAACTTTCATGATTGTATACTTACTGGAACCGAGGGAAGCTTCACCCAGTGAGTGAGTGGGTTAGTGAGTGAGTGAGTGAGTGAGTGAGTGGGTGAGAGTGTGAGTGGGTGGGTGAGTGAGTGAGTGAGTGAGTGTATGAGTGAGTGTGTGAGTGAGTGAGTGAGTGAGTGTGTGTGTGAGTGTGTGTGTGTGGGTTAGTGAGTGAGTGAGTGAGTGAGGAGTGAGTGAGTGAGTGAGTGAGTGTGTGAGTGAGTGAGTGTGTGAGTGAGTGAGTGAGTGGGTGAGAGTGTGAGTGAGTGAGTGAGTGAGGAGTGAGTGAGTGTATGAGTGAGTGAGTGCGTGAGTGAGTGAGTGGGCGAGAGTGTGTGTGAGTGAGTGAGTGAGTGAGTGAGTGAGTGAGTGAGTGAGTGAGTGGGTGAGTGAGTGGGTGAGTGAATGAGTGAGTGAGTGAGTGATACTTACTGTACACTCCGGGCCGGACATCGCCTGTGCAGCGGTGGAACTCATCACTGTCCGCACCCCGGTCCGCATCAGCGGCAAGATCAAAGCCGAACACACCGCCAAGGTCACCAGGGTCAGCAACACCGCACCCAGCCCCTCCAGGTCACCCGGGGTCAGCCGCACGCTCACGTGACTTCTCCCAGTGTGCACTTCGGCAGGGCGGAACATCCGGGACTTGGGCGGCCGCCTCCTCTGGGTGGGGGACCTGGCGGTGGCAGAACAATTTGTGGGGTTGTTTGGCGGAGCGGCAGAGTGCTCGACTCGAAACCAAGAGGTCCCGGGTTTGAGTCCTGACATGCCACCGATCTTGTGCCCTTGGGAAAGACACTTTACACGGCTTTCCTCACTTCGCTTAGGTGACAATGAGTATTGTCCTGTCATGTATTGTCCCCTGTGTTGGTGGCGGCATTAATATAAGTTGACAACACTTGAGTGTACTGTCACCACGTCTGGTGATTACATGTTGGAATCCAAAAAAAAAAAAAGAACACATGCAGGCGTGCGCACTATTACCTCGTCTATCTCTGTATATCTACCTCATGCTACCTTTTGATTGCGCTCATTATTACCGTTTACTGCTACCTACAGAACTGGTTGTAAAAGATTTACCAAGATTGTTGGCTTGGATATGTACTAAGAAGGGAGGTGGCACAAGAATACCCAGGCACGTGTTATACATGGTGGCAGAACACATTTTCACTTCACTCAGGTGGAAATGAGTACCTAGTTTCGGTTGGGGACGTCCCTCGGATAGGACGTTAAATGGAGGTCCCATGTTTGGGAGAGCCACACCCCATGCACGTTAAAGAACCCACCGCACTTATCGAAAAGAGTAGGGGACCTTCCCGGTGTGAGTGGTTCAAACCTTACATGTACAAAACAGGTGTGTTACGCCTATAAAGGGGTTTGCCGGTTATGGGAAACAAACAAACAAACAAACAAACAAACAAACAAACAAACAAACAAACTATCATGAATTGCGATGGGGCCGACATCGTCTACCAGATACCTTTGACCCAGTGTTGACGTCACACTTCAAAGAAGCCACATGACAAGCTTCACTGGGTAAGTCTACTGAGGAAGACCAGAGTGACTGGTCGAAAGCTCTAGGTGAGAGAATTTTTTGTGTTGGACCAAAAGTTTTAACTTTAAACAAACTGTTACCTTGTCCTTCGGCGGCGGCGTCCCGTGGGGCTGGGGCTCGGGCTGGGGCCGGGTCCCCTCACCAGCCTGCCGAGTCCGAGCGCCTGCAACATCCTGGCGGCTAGACGGTCATCCATGGCGTAGCCTTAGCTGTGTTTCGATGGTTGAGCCTGTTTTTAAATGGTTTACCTTGTTGTTCAATGGTTTAGCCTGTACTTCGATGGTTTAGCCTGTTGTTCAATGGTTTAGTTGAGATAAGTGGTTCAAATGGTTGTGAAGTAACGAGTTTGTTCGAAAGGGCAGAGTTCGCAGAACGATATTCCTATGAACTCGCAGGAAAATGTGTTCTAGAATGATTCGTCAGATTTTCCTTGACATGACAAGTATATCGAAAAACAAAAGTTCCGAAACGCTCAGCCTCGTTTACTGTGCTGCATGTTGATGTGTAGTTAGAAACGCCCTCCTGCGATCAGCTCAGGAATCACCGACCTTATTTTCTGGCATGTGCCAGAAGAACCGAGGAATCGGCAATTGATGTGGTAACGCTTGTAACCTTGCCTAGAAAGTTCAGGAAAAGTTGTTGTTTTGAGGCGTTTCATATACAAACAGGAAAGCAGAAGAAGTTGCACGAATCCATTTTGTTGTATCCGGTTAGAACTCTCCGTCTGGTGTAATATTTGATACGAGAATTATCATTCTTTGTCATGTCTGTTTAACACCTCCCCATATGCATACGTAGCGCACTCGTACGCGGCACTCAAATGTGGGTAGCGATGAGGTAACGTACATCTGTGTCCATAATATCACCATAGTCCATAATATCGCCACCTTGAGAAAAAGTGCGCTCAAAGATATTTTTACTCCAACATACCCTAGGTATGTACATTTGATGTGTGCAGGAGTGCATACCAACAGTATGTTGCAGTAAAAATATCTTAAAGCACACTATTCTCAAGGTGGCGATATTATGGACCCTGGTGATATTATGGACACGGATGTTATATGGATTGCTTTACATTTAGTGGTTTATAGATTACATTTTTTAGCATGTGATTCACCCGTCCACGACCCCAGCAATTGCTGCCTGGTGTTTCACCTTGTATCGTGTTGTTGTATACTTCATCTTCATCTTCATCTTTGCCGGGGCTCTAATATGTTATACAAGCCCCGGCTACACCCCCATATAGCCCCTGTTGGGGCACTTTAGGGGGGGGGGAGGCCTTGGTCTAAGGCGGGCAGGCCTCTAGCCTGGCCCGGAAGGACTCAACGGTGGTTTACCGAATAAAGGAAACGCGCGCGGGTAACCTTACTTTATTTTACACTTCCTCCAAATCATTTTGGTGGAATAGAAAATGTTTTTGCTCATGTTTTTTTATCAGCGCTGATGACGCCATACCTGCCTGCCGCCCTAAAATATCGTACCCAGAACCGTCCCTAAGCGCTTATCCATTTCTATGCATGACTGGGTTAGGGTCAGGATCAGGCACGGTTCTGACTTTTCTGGCCATCGCAGGCCGATGATGACGTCAATGGCGCGAGTCTTGGGGGCTGATCGAATAGCCCCTGAGGAGATTCACAGAGGTCACTCGTACAGCACGGACCTGGGTACGATATACTCTCCAAGCAGAGGTTGTGGGAAATGATCGTTAGCTTTTTACATAACAGTTATGGTCGTTTGTTTTGTCGCTACTCCCATCAACTTCTGTGGCCAGCGACCTTCTCTGGCTAATGGATACTGCCTGGCCAATTTGATACTGTCTTTTGCCACCGAAAGGAATCTGCTTGGAGATGAGGAACGATAGTCCTGTCAAAATTCACTGCAGACTCAACGCACTGTAGATTGCACAAGCACGTTTCACGTCTCTTAAAATACCTTTTTATCATGTATAATCATTATCTGTATATCTTTTATATTGGATCCATTTTCGTTATTTTATCTTCTCATTATGTGTAAGTGGTAGGCGTTAAAATAAGTCTTAGCTACTTGAGCTCTAGCTGGTAGAAATCTTAGATAATATTTTACTCTGGCAGCAGGAAATAAATTGAGGGTTGACTGCAGTAGTTCTACATGGGAGAGTTCTGCCGTCCCAAGCCTATAGATTATGCTAATTAGGGTCTTATTTGCAGGAATGACTAGGAAATGCTGTGAATCATGCCTCAATTCAGTGATGCAATGGAACGTCATCTACTGTGTGGTTTTAATTATTGATTTTATTATTTGAACAAACCATTCTTTCATTCATTCATTTATTTATTCATGATATCCTAGTGGTAAATGATAGAAAATTCATACTTGTGACATGCATTGTATGTGGGAGCGTGCATCATTAGAAATGTAGATTCACTTAGTTCACATAGTTAATATGATAATTGGCAGAGGTATGTGTCATGATACCCTTTGTTTTGAATTTTCTGCGGAAGGCAAAAGTAACGTGCACGTGCATTATCATTTTCAAATAGGAAATACATAATCATATTACACTAATGGCAGGGCAAACAAAAACGAAGCAACAGACTTTTAATGTGATGACAGTTTAATAGTTCCACAAGCGTTAAGAACATGTCGTGTTCACGGATAAAACAGACTTGACTGTTCCACATCTTCATAAATATCACCTTATAAAACGAAACGATTTCATCGTACGTCGATGAAGGTTAGACATCCAGGTAATACAATACGCCAAAAAGCAGTTACTCAAGCAACTGGATATGATTTTGGAAACGGTCAGACGTTTCAGCTAGTATCCACTAGATTTCATCGTAGTATAACTATATATACAAACTTTAAATTAATCTTTATGCAATAATAAGAGTATAGTGATCTCTTCAGTCGTTTTCACAACAAAATTCAGAGAAGCATAATGTGCTCTCATTGTTGTCTTTAGCACATGGACATTTTTGACGAACACTTTTAAAGTACAAAATAGACATATTCATGAATTTCGTCTTTGTCGCGCCATGACGCGCCTGTAGTAGTACAAAGTCTTACTTTTAAATGACTAAATATTAGTCAAAATGTTTGATTTTAACCCTGTTGTATCCAGAACCAAGCTCAGGCACGGGTCTGGATAAACAGTTCACGCGTATCCAGAGCGTGCCTGGGGCAAATCTACGTTCTTGGATACGCGGAGACTATCCAGAACCATGCCTGATCCTAACCCTAACCTCACAGGCATAGAAATGGATAGGCACGGTTCTGGATACGATAGAGACTATCCAGAACTGTGTCTGACCCTATCACTAACCCATTCAGGATAAGAATTAGTCTAAGAGAGATTAGACACGGTTCATACATCTAGCCAGTTGGCCCAGAACACTGAGGGCAGTCAAAATATCTTACGGCACTTTTGAACAGACGTGGCACACTCGGTACAAAATATAACATCCTTAGAAATGTACAAAGTCTTTCGTGTCAGAGTCTTCAAGGCTTTATTATCCAGCTACAAGATGCAGCATGACTCCCTCTGGGTCTTGGCGGCTTTCTTTAGGGAACTGATTGTCCTAGTCGCGCTCGACCTTCTCTTCTCTGAGGAGGATTTCTGATTTTTCGAGTCTCTGTTTTCGCACGTTTCCGCGCTGTTCAAGAGGGCGAGGAAAATGTCGTAGACGTTCCGGTTGTACTTGGCGCTGGTCTCCAGGAAGGGGCATCGCCACTCTTCTCTGGCCGCCGTGACGGCCTCGTCCTTCTGCACCTCCCTGTCCACCGCCAGGTCCGACTTGTTCCCGACCATCACCAGCGGGATGTTCTCGGTACCTGCGCGGGAAAACAACCACGGTAAGGTTAGTCACAAGGTCAAACAACATGGCGGCCACAGTTCGAGGAACGAAAAGGTCAAACAACATGGCGGAAGCTTGTCTATTAGTAAACTCAATGTTTGTGACTTTAATAGGGAGAAAAGATGCTTCTTCAGTGAGCATTAATAGGTCCATGTGCATGGCCATGCACTGAGCAAACTCTTAAGAATAACAACTTCCTTCAGGGTCAATGTCAATGAGAAAATGACCAGAGTCACGTGATTATACTGACCTTTGACATTCACGACGAGCTTGCGCAGTTTGTGCGCCTCCTTGAAGGACTCTGCGTCGTCGATGGAGTAGACAATGATGAATCCGTGGGCGGTCTTGATGTTTAACTCCTGCATGGCGGGGAACTGGTGCGTGCCGCCCGTGTCCAAGATCTCTATGCTGTGCATGTTGCCGTCTGGAGGGACAAGAAAAAATAAAAACAGGTCAGAAACGACGGCCATTGCACGGACAAAAACATCATGTTACACTTGTTATATTTGCACATCAATCAATAGTTCGTACATGTACTTATAAACCGGCCTTTCTGACAACTCTCCAGTGTCACAGACGAAAGGTAGTGGATGCTACCTGAAACGTCTGACCGTTTCCAAAATCAGATCTATAGCTAGTTGCTTGTGAATGAGTATCTGTTTTTGGTGCACCATGTTACACGTTGTTTAATTTCTCAAATTTTCACTGTTGTTGTTCAAAAAGCAAGTCAGAAACAATAACAGCAACAATTAAAAATGTAACGTTACACAATTTAACACAAATCTATTTATAATTAATCGTTTTTGTCTTATTCACAACCTTGTTTTTCGTTGTTTTGTCGGTTGTTTTGGCAACATTGTGCACCCAGTGGGTCTGAACTAATTAGCCCGAAGAGGCATTTCCGGGCCGTCAGTGTTGACATCTTTTGATCATCCCGCTACTTTCTTTATTTTTGCCTGACTTCCGCCGTTCTGACGACCGAACCGCCAGCGGACGCGCCGTGACGTCAAGCGCGCCAACGCGGCTGTCCCACATGCCATATTTGGGGGTAATTCAATCCGCGCCCACGTCACATGTTCCCCCGAGACACGTCAAAATAAAATCCAATCATCTTGTCATCAGTTCCGCCTTTTGGTTCTGTCCTTCGCAGTCAAAGATGACATGCCACCGATCTTGTGCCCTTGGGAAAGGCACTTAACACGACTTTTTCCTCATTTAGCTCAGGTGTAAATGAGTATTGTCCTGTCATGTATTTGTCCCCTGTGTTGGTGGTGGCATTGATATAAGTTGAAAAAACTTGAGTGTGCCGTCTCCACGTCTGGTGATTACATGTTGGAATAAAAAAAAAAGAAAAAAAAGATGACTGTCTGTGTCCTTAAGAGATGTTATAGAATTATCTTTATGTTTTTTTTACAAAATATGGGAAATTATTAGTGACTACATCTCACATAACCCTCAACTCGGATTCATCATCTTTGAATAAGAAAATAATCGATTAAAATCATAAACGATGCAGAACGGAATATCAATTCAAAGTCGAGGCATTTCAAAGAGCTGAACAGCATCTAAGACCCATTTTGCCCTAGGCTAAGCGACCTTTTAGCGGCGAACCTCGGATTTGTGCGGCCTTTGATGTTTTGTAATGAGAATTTGATACATGGGGATTTTCTTTTACACAACCCGCAATGTTGTGCAATCTCTCACTTTCCTTACGAAAATATAAAGTATACTTTTAAGATGTAAAAGTATGATTTAAAAGACAACGAAGGAAACACACACGAAAGGTAAAAAGAATCATTTCGTTTTACGTCGGTGAAGGTTAGACATCCAGGTAATACGATACGCCAAAAAACAGTTACTCAAGCAACTGGATACATATGATTTTGGAAACGGTCAGACGTTTCAGTTAATATCCACTGTTATATTATTTCATTATCATTGAATTCCGTTGAGCGATCTAAACGAGAACGGCTTTGAAATTCCACGCTTTGTTGTATTTTAACGATTCTCGTTTTACATCGAGACTTTGACAGGCGAGGCCATTAGTGGCTCCACCTGGCCCCTGAACTTCTGCCAAAAGACCGTTTAAAAGCCGGAACTCTAGTATGAGAGGCAATGCTACAATAGGATAAAAAAACGAGAACTACCTCCGTTGTGAGAGAAAGAAAATCACACAATCGGCAGATTTCTGTGATTCCTATATTTGGCACGAAGATTGTATTCAAGGTGCCGAAGATTGATCGTTATTCCACCGTGCTATGCTTAGAATTGTAACAAAATGAATTCCGATGAATTCTGATACGCAGCTGCAAATACTTTTACTAAAAATACGTGTAAAATCTCTAAAGGCTGGGCTGATGTACAAAGGCGCCCGGCCAAGGTTTTAGTCTCGAAAACAAGTCTAGGAGTGAAGTAGTGAGTCTAGAGTGGAATGTCTATCAAGAACGGTTACTTCAATGCTTTGGTTCAAAAGGTTAAAAGGCGGGAGAGGCGCTGAAGTGGGGTAATGGAAGTGTGTCGCTTAGTGTGATGACACTGATCCGGTCTTAACTACGCTTACTTTACTCTGCTTCAATGGTCCCAGACGTTTGGGCGTTACCGATGTCTGGAATAAGGATAAGTGAAGTCGGCTTTTAGATCTAGTCTGGGTGTGTTTGTCTGGTAGGAAAATGATTTTTGAACACTTCAGTCCACACTTCCACCCAAAACGTTATCGAAACCTGAGTAGTTCTCCTGAAAGCTGTGAGATACTTGACTTTTCTACAATGAACCACACGGTTAAGTGTTAGCGTCTGTCTGGGCTGAGGATTAGTGAACTCGGCTTTTAGATCAAGTCCGAGTGTGTTTGTCTGGTAGAAAAATGATTTTTGAACACTTCAGTTCACAGTTCCACCCAAAACGTTATCGAAACCTGAGTAGTTCTCCAGATCAGCAGAAAGCTGTGAGACACTTGACTTTTCTACAATGTACCACACGGTTAAGTGTTATCGTCTGTCTGGGCTGAGGATTAGTGAACTCGGCTTCTAGGTCCTAGTCTAGAGCATGTTTTTCTGGTAGGGGAATGATTTTAGACACTTCAGTTCACATTTCAGCAGGACATGACATTGTACTTTGAGTAGTTTTTGAGCGTAAGCTGGGGGATGTGAGATACACGTGCAAAAGTTGCCTGCATGAGATCGTGCTTAAAGCCTTGAATCGAAAACAAAAGATGAAATGATTTAGCTTCAACCAATGGGAGAAAGAGAGTGAAGACATGAATTAGAATTAGAACTTCCGAAAATAGTTTGATCACGTTGCAGCGTTGATAAAGCATAGAATATGGTTGTGTAAAAGAAAATCACTTCATCCTATGGATTAGAACTATCGTAGGATGAAGCGTATTATCATTATTTCCGTGATACATTCTTCTAAATGTATGCATATCGTTGGCGTGAACTGCGGATAGGCTAGTCACCGGGCCGGCTGGGGACAACAAGCTCACGAACACTCCCACATCTAAGAAAAGGTGAACTTAGTCGTCCTTCAAACATCGGCCTCGGGTTCGCAAAACATTGAGATGCCATTTCACAGAAGAAATAAAACCGGTGTTGCGCCAAAAAGACAATTACTCAAGCAACTGGATATGATTTTGGAAACGGTCAGACGTTTTAGCTAGCATCCACGAGCTTTCGTCAGTGACTGAGAGACCAGAGGAGAAATGCAGGTTTATAAGCGCTAACCCAAAATCCGTGTTGGTAGCTCCTGCCTAAAAAGGGCGTGTGTTGGCATTTCAAGAAGGAAAACAGCAGGATTATATGTGCCTGCTGCTGGTTGACAATGGCATTGGATATGTATTTACATTACTCCACAGAAAGCCCGCTTGCTTGTAATGCCACTCCCCTTTCCTAAGGTCTGTATTTCCGCTGTTGCTCTCTTTTAAGCCATAATGTTTATGCCGTATCTCAGAACGCATGAAACCAGCGTCAGTAGTTCTTGCTAAAGAGGGTGTATATTTACATGGCCCCACAGAAAACCGATAGAATTTGCCCAATAAAGGCACTCCTGGATCTATGTTCCGCAATCCGCTCATTCCTAAACTCCTATGGTGTACGTGTTGCATGGGCCATCGCGAGTTTGCTGGAACATTATGACATGATCCGACATGATGAGGTAATGTTTGTTTTGAGTGGGCAGTGCTTCCCGCGGTCGGCTGCCAGTCAGTATACATGTTTACGTCTACGAAGGTTAGACATCCAGGTAATACGATACGCCAAAAAGCAGTTACTCTTACAAGCAACTGGATATGCTTTTGGAAACGGTCAGACGTTTCAGCTTGTATCCACTACCTTTGGTCAGTGACTGAGAGACCAGAGGAGAAATGCAGGTTTATAAGCACAAACTATTGATTGATATGTATGGTTGTCTGGGCGTAACGCAGACATGTAGAACAGGGCAAAGCAACCGGTATTTCAGCACCAAGGGCAGGTCCTATTGTAAAGTGACCTTCTAGAGATATTATTGCGTCCAGAACCGTGCATAGTCTAGTTCTATGCCAGGGTGGGTCAGGGTTAGGATCAGGCACGGTTCTGGTACCCAAGAACGTAGATTTTGCTCCAGGTGCATAACCACCGGGATTTCAGCACCCCGGGCATGTCATATGGTAAAGTGACATTCTAGAGATATTGTTGTATCCAGATCCATGCGTATCTAGATCTATACCTGAAAGGGTTAAGGTTGGGATCAGGCAGGGTTCTGAATAGTTTCTGTGTATCCAAGAACGTAGATTTGCCCCATGCATGGTTCTGGATAAGCGTGGACTGTCCAGAACAAGTGTGGACTGTCCTGAGCATTCTTGATAAAGCACGGTTCTGGTTACAACAATATCGCTACGTTCTAGACTTGTCAATCTGATAGGATGTTTTCATATCAGGAATTTCGCATCGCACAGATACATGTCAAGGCTTCTTTAGTGATAAAATACTTGTATCTATGACCTCCTAAAACCTATTAAAGATAAAGAAAAGTGAACTATTCCTACCTGGCAGGTGCAGGAAGTGCCGGTAGCAGTCCTCCACCGTGGGTTCGTAGAAGGTGTTGAAGACGCCCCGCATGAACTGGCTGACCAGCGAGCTCTTCCCCACGCCGCCGGCGCCCAGCACCACCAGCCGAACCTGCTTCATCGGGCCGCGCATTTCCAGGAGGGAGCCTCGGAGAGAAAAAATCTGCACGGCAGGAGGAGGAGAAAAACTCGTTAGACAAACCGAACTGTCATTGATGTAGGTCAACGCACCATAGAAACAGTCCGTGCAACGAGCTGGGAAGGTTTGGGGCCTGCAATGGATCCCATACCTAGGGAAAATTTTGCAGTGGATTCTGTACCTGAGATCTCTCTGGGAAGTTTTGTTGCTGAAGAGGATCGCACACCCAGTACTGAGACAAACAGCCAGACTACTGTGCAGCTCCTGTACCTGAGACAGACTACAGGCTACTGTGCAGCTCCTGTACCTAAGACAGACTACAGGCTACTGTGCAGCTCCTGTACCTAAGACAGACTACAGGCTACTGTGCAGCTCCTGTGGTGTTTAGAGCTTTAATGCCAGGCGCGGTGTGGGCGGCGCGGCGTGGAAATGTCTCTAAATGTCACGGAGATGAGGCCGACTCCGGCTGCCAAGGCTACGGCGATAAAGGCTTAACCAGCGCGAACCAACGCCAAGATCAGGCTAGGCCCTGCACGGGAGGCCGGTTTACAACTTAGTGGGGACAAATACCTTAGCGGGGACAGACAGTTTAGCAAATAGCAGTGTTTTTACTTTCCAATACACGCCCTTTTAAGCCCAGAA
>NW_017802680.1:802866-803003 GCF_001625305.1 Branchiostoma belcheri | reverse complement strand
TCCCGCCACTGCCGCGGGCGATCCCACTCACTCTCATTACGGCCGTGCGGCGCCGCCCTGTGATTCAACCGCCTTCAAAAGGCAGCAAACAACACTTGATCATTTGCACCGGTCTTAGGCCACAATGACTTGATTTT
>NW_017802680.1:790909-802729 GCF_001625305.1 Branchiostoma belcheri | reverse complement strand
GGTTTAATGGCATTTTTATTTTTGGCCGGAATTTTCTTTATTCACCCGCGCGCACTAGTTTGGGGGTCTTCAGAGGATGTCATCCATAAAATCAAATCGTTGTGACCTAACGGCAAGATACGGAGGTGGGATACACACTGCGCTGGTGGAGTGTTTTTGTGACTCATACGTGTTTACCCGTCAGTATGACGCGACAGAGTGCCAGAATTGCACTGGATAACCGTATAAGGGAATGCATTTTCATTCACTCATTCATTCATTCATTCATTCACGGGATGACTCATTTATTCGAATTCATTCAGTCGAATTCATTCATTCATTCATTTATTCATTCATTCATTCATTCATTCATTCATCCATTCATCCATTCATCCATCCATCCATCCATCCATCCATCCATTCATCCATTCCTTCCTTCCTTCCTTCCTTCCTTCCTTCCTTCATTCATTCATTCACTCATTCACTCATTCACTCGCAGGAGGAAACATATTGTTTTTTCTCTGATTCGTCTTCTTCACAATATGCCCAATTTCCTTTTCTGCCTTACACACGTCTGTTTCCTAACGGAACTCATACAGAAGAATCATTGAAAAATTCACAATACTTAATAAAGCAAGAATTTCACTAAAATTTAAATGAAGGCGTGAGATATTCTATTTCATGTGCTAGTTCAAAATCATTTAGCTCCCCGTTTGACGGATTCTTACATGATCTTGAGACGGAGAATTCTCTTTAATCAAGGTTTTCTACTTAAAATACATCAAACCCCAAAGTACACATTTATCTATATCTATATACACATGCTCTATGATATTTCATCTTGTTCAATGGTGAATATGCATTCACAGCTTGATTCAAACCCCAAAACGTCCTAAATGTATTATGTAGTTAAAAAAAACCCGCTATGCTTTCTTAGAGAAAACCTTGGTCCTTTTTTTACTGGCCACCTGGATCTGTGCATAAACACTCAAGACCACTAGCTGATTCCTACAGAACGTACGTTTTTGTCCATGCACCTGCCAATTTGCCGCCCGCAGTTAGGCGCTTGTCGGGTACTCTAATAGATCGGGACGCCTTTGTTTGGAGAATGCAAAAGCTGCAGAAGCGAACTGTAGTTAGTTAATTGGCAAGGAATATTTTTTCATCCATGCGAGAATGTTGCTTCAAGGAGTTTGTTTACTCTTCAGCTGGAGGGCTCAACGCACTCCGTGCAAGATGACTGAGTGAGTGATCGAGTGAGGAGGAAGAAGATGAAGAAGAAGAAGAGAGAGAGTGTGTGTGTATGTGTGTGTGTGTGTGAGTGAGCAAGTGTGTGTGTGAGTGTGAGTGAGTGAGTGAGTGTGTGTGCGTGAGTGTGTGTGTATGAGTGAGTGTGAGTGTGTGTGTGTGAATGTGTGAGTGAGTGAGTGAGTGTGTGTGAGTATGTGAGTATGTGAGTGAGTGTGAGTGTGTGAATGTGTGAATGTGTGAATGTGTGAGTGAGTGAGTGAGTTTACTGTTCGTGTGCGAGTTCGAACATTTTCACCAAGAAGGACCTTTTTATCTACACGAATGAAGATGTTGATTATCACTAATGCCTCTGTTTATGGCTTCGCCAACACCACGTAGTGATGTGGTGAAGACATATTGTTTTCCTCGTGTTTCTTCTTCTTCTCCTTCTCCTTCATCTCCTCCAGTCATTTCTTTAAATAGATTCAATTTTTTATTTTGGGGCCAAATGACTTAAATTTTTGTATGAAGGTAGAGTGAGGCCAATGGATCAGGCGTTTTATTTATTTATGTTTTTATAAAGGCTTTTAGAATTGTTTTACTTGTTTTTTTTTGTCCTTTATAATTTTTTGTTTGGCTCCAGATCAAATATCGGCCTTTCTAAATTCTTTTGAGTTCGCCCACTCCTTAACTGTCACGATGGATGTATCATGTTGTCAAAGACTCGCCAAAAGTCACTATATAAAGAAGACCTTTGCTTGTTTTTCAACAAGTCTCAGCCAGCTGACGCTCTATAAGAGTTTTACGGAGTTGTTAAGGCCACAGCAAGTAATTTGTATGGATGACATCAGCGCGCGTATTACTTTTCGCCTGATTTTGGAAAAAAACAACAAGGCATTTTGTTGCCTTCTGACAGTGGTCAACATGCCGAAAATGGGCAAAGATGTCTGTTGCCATGCCGGAACGTGGATGGCAGATAACTATGAAGAGAGGAGACAAGAAAAAGCTCTGATTTAATGTTTTGTTTCTTACTTTGATGCAGTGATATGTGATGCTGGCTATGTGTATGTGATGTTTCCACTGAATCAAAACCATTTGTACAATGATTGAGTCAAAATTTTAAAATGTAAGAATCTTGTTTTTTTCGGCCCTCCTTGTTTTTCTTTCGCATCAATCGCATTAGATTTGGAATCTGCGGAGGATGTCATCCAAAAAATTGACTTGCTGTTGCCTAATGTCCACTAATGCCTTTATTTCCACGGCTTGTAACAAGTCCGCCCACCTAAATTCTGTCAAGAAGAATCTTTTCAGTCTCAGATATCTGAAACTTTCGCAGTGGGCGGCTGGGAAATTGATTTTTCATCATACAGACACGTAACGGCTATTTTGAGAGGGTCTCTGGTTACAACCTTTTCTGTAACACGCGGCAACTAAGCGGGTAAAGTGATGAAGTTTAGCCTCCGTAGTACGCCCAAAACTGTTTTTTTTTGGGTGTGTGGTTCTTCAGCGTCTTTGGGAGCTTTTATGTGCTAGGAAGGGAAATTGATTTTTCATGCTGGCACGTAACATCTATTTTGAGAGTGTCTCTGGTAACAACATGTCACCAGAGACACTCTCAAAGAAGTAAGTGGCGTCGGGTGACGTAGTGGTTAGAGCAATCGACTGTGAACCGGGGAGACCCGGGTTCGATCCCGAGTCGTACCTGCGACATGTCTGTACAGGCGCCCCGACGTTATGCCCTTGGGAAAGGCACTTAACACGACTTTCCTCACTCCACCCAGGTGTGAATGGGTACCTAACTTAGGTTGGGGAAAGCCGTATTGAGGTCACCTTTTGGCGCCGAATGGGCAGTTGCACAAAAATGTGGAACAAAAATGCATCATACGTTGATGAAGGTTAGACATCCAGGTAAACGATACTCGTAAGAAAATTCAAACTCTACTACTGGATCAGTTAACGGATTTATTCCCGGACGTTTCGAGTGACATCCATCACTCTTCTTCAGCGTCACAAATGAACAGAGAACCGATTCACTCTTATATACAAGTAACTAGAAAAACCGGTTAAACAACAAGGTCCGTAAGAAGCTTTATCATGTAAAAGAACGGTTCACTCAATGTACAGGAATTAGAACCTGTTCAACAACCGTAAGAGTCTTTGTCATGTAAAAATGCATCATGTAATGTGTATCATTATGTGTCTTATTACCATTTGTATCATCTGTAAACCCTGCATCAATTCAGCACTATAAGGCTGCGATTGCACGGGTGATGTTTGGCCAATAAACCATTTATTAACCTTTTCTGTACCACGCGGCAACTAAGCGGGTTAAGTGATGAAGTTTTTGCATCCAGAACCGTGCCTATCTAGTTCTATGCCTGAATGGGCTAGGGATAGGATCAGGGTTCTGGATTGTCTCCACGTATCCAAGAACGTAGATTTGCCCCAGGCACTGTTCTGGATAGTCTCCGCGTATCCATAACATAGATTTGCCCCAAGCACGGTTCTGGATACGTGGACTATCCAGAACCGTGCCTGAGCATGGTTCTGGATGAATCAGATTCTGGATAGAATAGAAGTTGTAGCTGTACAATAGAATCTACTGATTAAAAACAGAACTTTTTTTTTGCTTCGAGAAGAAGCGGAATAAAATGAGAAAAAGAAAAGAAACAGAGCAAAAACAATATGTTTTCCTTCTGCGAAGGTCAACATAATAACATAGGTGCCCAAAGGTTACTTGTTGTACTGACGCCCGTTTGCCGGCTGTTGTTTTGTCCCGAACCGTGCCTGTCCCAAACTGTGCCCGTCCCATTCCGTGCCTGGGCGGGCACAGAACGGGACACAGCCTGACTGTCCAGAACCGTGCCCCGAAGTCTTAGTGATTGGCGGTACCAGGCACGGTTTGGGACAAGGCCATCGCGTGTCCAGAACTGTTCTCAGTCCCCAGGCACGGTTTGGGACACGCACCGAGTGCCCCAAACCATGCCCGTGCACGGTTTGGGACAAGGCACGGTTTGGGACACAACACTGTTGTTGAAAGGCGGCGTGCCCCCTGCACTTCACATACAATCAGAACAGAGAACCGAGTACTGCGGTTTTGTCCGGGCACCTGCCAATTTGCCGACTGTAGTTGACCCACTCTCTGGTCTCTCATTGTTCGGGACGCCTTTGTTTGGGAAATGTGAAAGATGCAGGTGCCAATGATAGCCTTAATGATCACGGAATCTTTCTTCTTTCATGTGTGAATGTTTTTCTGCAGTCTTTTAGAATTCAGGAGCCTGCTTGCTGTTCAGTGCTACCTAAGTTATCAACCAAGAATTGAAGTGTTCAAAAACTCCCCAGAACTATTGTAGACTGGAACTCGTTGCCACCAAGCACAGTTGGGGCATCATCACTAGAAAGCTTTAAACAACTCCTGCAATTGAATTTGCAAAGATTGAGTGTAACAAGTCGTTCGGTGTGATATAGCTAGCTGCCGCCGCGCCGCGTGCCTGCAAAGCTGGTGTGTTTTGCCGAAGGGCGGTTATACCGGCTATACAGATACCTTGCTGACTCTGAGTACGTGCAAAAAAAGGTTAGGTTAACATCGCTTAACCTCTCAGTAATAATTTTGTCCGGGAACCAGGCCAATTTGCCGATTGTAGTTCACCCACTCAGGACTCTCATTGTTCGGGACGCTTTGTTTGGGAAATTTGAAGGCTGCAGGTGCAAAAGGTTAGCTTAACATCTCTTAACCTCTCATTAATACACGCAAAAACATAAAAACATGCTGTTTTTGTACAGGCAGCTGCCAATTTGCGGCTCACAGTTCACCCCTTCAGGCATTCTCGATGTTCAGAGTACATTTATTTGAAGTACAAAGCTGCAAGTGCAGAAAGATACTTGAAGGTTACTTTTTTCTTCTTTCATTCTGGAATGTTTTTGTTAAGTCGTGCAGCATTCAGGAGCCTGTTTACTGATCAGTGCGAGTTTGTAATGTTTTTCAAAGCATCTTTGGGGTTATATTCCTCCCGTACCTTGTGTACGGATGGTTAGAGATAAAATCATAATACTTACACAGGAATTCTGTAGTCCAAAATGTTTGTGGGAGGGTACTTCTATTAGCTAAAGGCTTTTGAAATAGACTATACATATTCTTCTCCCCTTTTGCCAATCATTAAGTACCTAATACTAGCCCAGAAGAGAACAAGAAATGGCCAAGCCTTCAAGTACCAGAGTTATCAACCAAGGATTGAGGTGTTCATCAAGAATTCATTCTTTCCTAGAACTACCAAGTACAGTAGAGACATTGTCATTAGCTTTAAACAATGTCTAGAGTTAGATGTCCAAGGGCTAGGTGTAACAAGGTGTAATGTAACCAGCTGCCACCGCGCCGCGTGCCTTTGAAGCTGGTGTGTTACGACGAAGGGCCTTTATACCGGCTATACAGATACAGAAGCTGGTGTGTTACACCGAAGGGCAGTTATACCGGCTATACAGATACAGAAGCTGGTGTGTTACGCCGAAGGGCAGTTATACCGGCTATACAGATAAAGAAGCTGGTGTGTTACACCGAAGGGCAGTTATACCGGCTATACAGATACAGAAGCTGGTGTGTTACGCCGAAAGGCCGTTATACCGGCTATACAGATACAGAAGCTGGTGTGTTACGCCGAAAGGCAGTTATACCGGCTATACAGATACAGAAGCTGGTGTGTTACGCCGAAAGGCAGTTATACCGGCTATACAGATACAGAAGCTGGTGTGTTACGCCGAAAGGCGGTTATACCGGCTATACAGATACAGAAGCTGGTGTGTTACGCCGAAGGGCGGTTATACCGGCTATACAGATACAGAAGCTGGTGTGTTACGCCGAAAGGCCGTTATACCGGCTATACAGATACAGAAGCTGGTGTGTTACGCCGAAAGGCAGTTATACCGGCTATACAGATACAGATACGCTTCAGTATTTGCGTGTTGTCCTCGGGCCTGAGTGTGTAAGTAAAGATGGTTGTTTTTCCCAGCAACGTGGTAACAAGCATAAGCTAAGCCTGATCTCTTATTGTATAGAATGTTTTATTTGATTTTGTATATTATTTTGTCTCTGCTGCTACCTTTCAGTTATTTAAATGGCTGATCAATTTGTTATATTTATCTTTTCTTTGGAATTATGATCAGTTAGACATTATGTTCTATTCAGTTATTTAAGTTATTTATACCTTTGTTAATTTTGTTGGCACCTTTGTTGATTACATACAACTCTGAATTATGTTCAGATTATTCTGTGCTTTTTTTTAGGTCGACCTCTGACCTCTCCTATTGATTTGAATTTACTCTATTGATTTGAAGTTACTTTATTATTTGTAATCATCATTATGTACAAAGTTTTGTTATCTATGTTTTATTTTATTGACCCCAGGAAGAATAGTGCTTTTAAGCACTAATATGGATCGCAATAAACAAACAAACAAACAAACAAACAAACAAACAAAGCAAGCCCACCGCGGATTCCGACTTTTAAATGTCTCTGCATCTGGCAAACAGCCACTCCAACACAAGAGATGCTGATACGCCTTTGCCTACCAAATTTTTCTGTATTTTAACTGTATAATGTGCAATAGCGTTATGTTCTTTAAAAAATGTATATTGATTCGTAATTCAGTGACTTGTTGTTCACTGCGAGAGATCAATAAATAATCCTATCTATAAGTGAAGATGGTTGTTTTTCCCAGCAAGCCCACCGCGGATTCCGACTATAGAATGTCCCTACATCTGGCACACAGCCACTCCAACACAAGAGATGCCTTGCTCATGAAAACAGCCACTCCAACACCACAGCTGTCGGTATACCTTTGTCTGCGCGAGGCAGTTGACGACTCAAGTGTCCCAATTACCCCCAGATATAGGAACAGAAGTGCGCCTCCTCTAGGTGCTAGATAGGAATAGGAGTACTACCTTACTCACTCGCTTCTTTCACGGCGATCACGAAATGGCTTATTAAGCTCGCTGAAGTTTGTCATAAGTACAATAGCAGCTAGCTGAGAAGTTGAGTTGACCTGTGTCTAAGTAAACTTACTGGAACCTGCGCAGGATGAAACCCAACTGTCTTCACTGTAGCGTAGTCTCTATCAGAGTAACTTTGCTGCATAGTCTTTATATTACATGTATTGCATGATTGGTAATTGATTATCCCGATGAAGGCAACAGTGGTCGCTAAAAATTTGATCTCTGTGTAACTTTGTGTTGGAATAAAGTTCAACGTTTTTCTATGTAACTTGCCCAGAAAAACCTGTCGAACAAGCTGGCAGTTTTTTTTTTTGCTTGTAGCAACTGGGAACGGATATTGGGTTATGTATCATGTTGCGTTTGATGATTTTTTTATGTTGCAATGTTGGTGTGAATTTATCTGTAGCAACTGACAACGGATATTGGTGTAATCCGGGCTATCATGTTTTGCGTTTGATGGTTCATGTTGTCCAAATAAAATGTCCCTAAGATGTTTTGGTTTAGCAACTGGCAACGGATATAGTTATTGCTGAGTGTTGCTGACAGTATTTTTACTTGTAGCAATTTGTAACGGATATTAGGTTACATCTGCGTTAGATGCTTTTTTTCTATGTTGCAATGTTAGTGTGAATTTACCCGTAGCAACTGACAACGGATATTGGTGTAATTTGATATTGGTGTATCATGTTTTGCGTTTGAAGGTTTCTGTTGTCCAAATAAAATGTCCCTGAGATGCTTTGGTGTAGCAACTGGCAGCGGACATTGTTACTGTGAAGTTTTTTTTTACTTGTAGCAATTTGTAACGGATATTAGGTTACGCCTGTGTTGCGTTTGATGGTTTATGATGTTAAGACATGCCTCTGAGATGCTTTGGTGTACTCGTAGCAACTGGCAGCGGATATTGTTATTGTGAAAGTTTTTTTTACTTGTAGCAATTTGTAACGGATATCAGGTTACATCTAGGCATCACGTTGCGTCTGATGCTTTATGATGTTATGAAATGCCCCTAAGATGTTTTGGTGTAGCAACTGGCAGCGGATATTGTTATTGTGAAATGTTGCTGAGAGGTTTTTTACTTGTAGCAATTTTGTAACGGATATTAGGTTACGCCTGTGCATCATGTTGCGTTTGATGCTTTATGATGTTATGACATGCTTCTGAGATGTTTTGGTGTAGCCAGGGGCAACGGATGTGGGTCTGCACCGGTGTATCCTTTTGCGTTTGATGTTTTGTTAACATGGTTAGCAATAAAACATTGTTAACACATTTAATTTGTAGCAAATAATTAGTTTCATTTTCAACACTTTGACACATGCCACGTGTATCAGACTCACGTGTATATGGCAGCCAGAGTTGGGAGGCCATGCGTGTGCTGTTAATCGTGTGGTAGTAAATTTAGAACTTTTGCTATTCAACCACTACAGCACAAACTGTTTACTAGATTATGGGATATTTTCAGGGCAATTTACGTATTAAAAACCCGTTTGTATTCCATCTGTTGTCCTCTTCAGCCGCGAAGCCGTCGTTCTTTCATCGCCAAAATTGGACATCAAAGACTAGAATCCGCCCGACCGACGTCAATGGCTGACGTCGGCTGCTAAATCCAGATGTCGCAATCGGGCTGATCCAACGCCCACTGCGGGATGTTATCTCACTCTTACTGCTCTATTCCAACATGTAATCACCAGACGTGGTGACGACATACTCAAGTTTTTTCAACTTATATTATTGCTGACACCAACACAGGGGACAAATACATGACAGGACAATACTCATTTACACCTGAGCAAAGTGAGGACAGTCATGTTAAGTGCCTTTCCCAAGGGTAAAGGATCGGTGGCATGTCAGGACTCGAACCCGGGACCTCTAGGTTCCGAGTCGCGCACTCAGCCGCTACACCACACGACCCCACTGTTACTGTTTGCTATAGACTGTGCCAGAAACACAAATTATACTTAACATGGAGCAGATTATTATTGGAATGAGCAGAGCACTTTGGACTAATCTTAGAGGTACATATCCAATATTTTGTCAAAAACATCTCTATTACATAGCGGATCATAATGACCCCCAGCGGGCGTCTTCACGCTTCGTTAAAAGTGGAAAAATCTCAGGATTTATTCCAATGATTTTGTCATTTTAACACACTGTCGTGACACTTTGATCATAATACAGTAAGAAAAATTCCTTGCAACAGTTTTTTTTTCAGTAACAGTCAAAATCAAATACTAGTAACGTAGGGGGGCCTAACGGCTGACGTCGGGCTGCTAAATCCAGATGTCGTAATAGGGCTGATCCAACGCCCACTGCTATCTCACTCCAACATTTCTTTATACTTTAGGCCACAGCAAGTAAATTTTATGGATGACATCCTCCGCAGATTCCAAATCTAATGCGAGCAGGCGAAAAAAAACAACGAGGCGGGATGAAAACAAACAAGGTTGCTACAACTTTGAAATTTTGACTCAATCATTGTACAGATGGTTTTGATTCAGAAGGAACATCACATATACACAGCCAGCATCCCATATCACTGCATCAAAGTAAGAAACAAAACATTAAATCAGAACCTTTTCTTCATAGTTATCTGCCATCCACCTTCCGGCATGGCAACAGACATCTTTGCCCATTTTCAGGATGTTGACCTCCGTCAGAAGGCAACAAGATTCAGCATCAGTGGACATCGACGACTCTGGAGAGGCAACTGGTAGAGATTTGTTGAAAAATGTTGGAAAACTTTTATTGACATACAAATAAGTATTTTATTTGCATATCAATCATTAGTTTGTGCTTATAAACCTGCATTTCTCCTCTGGTCTCTCAGTCACTGACGAAAGGTAGTGCTTGCTACCTGAAACGTCTGACCGTTTCTAAAATTCTGACCGTTTCTAAAATTATTTCCAGTTGTTTGAGTAACTGCTTTTTGGCGCATCTTATTACCTGGATGTCTAACCTTCACCGACGGATCAGAGCATTACCTTTACGTCGATGAACGTCCAGGTAGAACATTATGTACATAATACAAAGCAAATCAAGCGACTGGACAAATCGTCTGAAGTGCCTTAAAGAGAGAGTTGTCCAATTAAGCAGACATACCGCAGACTGATGTCTTACATAAACGTCCCAGAAAAACAAGACTCTTCTGAAGTGTTTGTGAGTGACTTTCGGCCTCTTCTGATCGGGAAGCCTTGATGTTTTTTTGATAACTAAATTAGAGCGGCACATCAAAGAGCAGCAGTAGCCATGTCACGGTCTGACGTCACGTTCTGACGTCAAGTTCTGACGTCACAGTCTGCCGAAGTCCCACGCAGCCGGTAAAAATGGTGAAAAACACGAGCAGCTGTCACCGTATAGCGTCATCGACAGGAGCTAAAGTGTTTAACTGTTATGGCAAGAACAAGAAATAGCCATGCCTTCAAGTACCAAGTTATCAACCAAGGATTGAGGTGTTCAATAACATATTCTTTCCTAGAACAAGTACAGTAGAGGCATTCTTTAGAAGGACGATTATGCCTGTACCAATAAAGATACAGATGATAAAGAGAGAATTGACATCTGCAATACTTTTCATGTCCTCCTATCAGATATAGAGAATACTATCAAGCATGACTTTTGTTGTTTTCGTTGAGATGTGCGTCAGTGCTATTAATGTCGAGCATCTCCAGCTGCTGTCAAATATGGTTCTGTGAATGGAAGAAGGATCTAACTGCCTGCCTGGTTATGGAAAAAGTGCCACAGATGGAGGCATACGTTATATGGACAAGAGTTGGTGATGGTGTGTGAGCATTTTATCTTTCTCGCATTGATTGTCACCAGCTATGTAGTTTGAAAATAATGGCAATCCTTTCTGAACAGTTTTTAGTATGATCCATAGATCCTTACATAATCTCAACACTTGCACCCTTTTAAGAATCGTTGCCTTCATACATTATGAAAGTCCTTAATCTCTCTCTATATATAGTGAGGCAGAGCACAGTTTCTGTGGAAGTAGGTGCGACATTTTGTTCGGTGTGGTTTGTTCAGCTGGTGTAGATGTTAAACACTGTTTTATTTCTTTTAACTTTATTTACATATGATACATGTAAAAATGTCATGAGAAACAGGAATGCCCTTTAAGATCCCTGACCAAAATTACGTGACAGTCCTTTTCAATAAATAATGCATATCAACCATGATAATGATTGTAACTATAAAATCTAATAACAATGCTTGTAACAAATAGTAACAATGAGATAATAAAGTAATGCAAAATAATAAAGTAATGTATGATAATAAAGTGACACAAAGACTTAAATGGTCAAAGAAGTAACAACATTTAATGAGAAGTTAGGTATTCTGAACTGAGAAGGTCGCCAAGGTTACTTGGTAACCGGCCTGCCTATATACAGGAAGCACTAATAGTTACGGGAGCACTCCAAATGCAGAGTCAAGGGCAGGAACTGCGTCCCTATATAGATATATGTGTGTGTGTGTGTAGTGCTACTTGTTTGAAGAGAGTCTATTTCCATTCCGCAATTCAGGTGCAGTTGTTTCGCTTTCCGTGACGAAATCCTGGCAACATCCTGCTCTTGACTCTACTCGTGAAGTGGAGCCGGATGTGGGTGGGATAGTTGGTTCTTGAGCGGG
>NW_017802680.1:767951-790889 GCF_001625305.1 Branchiostoma belcheri | reverse complement strand
TTAAGTATCGTCGGCGACATTCTCAGTTATGAATTCCTAAATGAATACCTACATGTAGGCTCCATCTGCAGCTTAAGACAGACAAAGATCGCCCAAACATTGTTATATGTAGAATCCACGAATCGCAAAGTTGTTTTTACCCTCAGGTCCCACACACCTGCAATCAAGTCACTTCTCTCTATGGCTCGGTCTTTCCTACAAAAAGATAAGACTATCTGTTCCCTTTTTGTTTGGAAGGCCAAGGCAGGAGACTGTAGACGATCAGACAAACATTACCTTTACGTCGATGAGCGCGCAGGTAGAATATTATGTACATAATACAAAGCAAATCAAGCGACTGGACAAATCGTCTGAAGTGCCTTAAAGAGAGAGAGAGTTGTCCAATTAAGCAGACATACCGCAGACTGATGCCTTGCATAAGCGTCCCAGAAAAACAAGAGACCTTCTCAAAAGTCACTTCTCTCTATGGCTCGGTCTTTCCTACAGAAAGATAAGACTATCTGTTCCCTTTTTGTTCAAACATATTATGACATCCAAGCGCTATGATTTAAATGAAAAAAAGTATGTAAATTTGTTCATACATGTTTCAAAAAGAGAGAAGAGATCCTGTAGTTAGATCCTGTAGATAGAGACGTAGCACACAAATGTAATAAATGCTTATTCTTGTACCTAAGTTATTTAACTCAAGTGCATTTGGCCCGTGTAGGGCGTGAATATGCAATAAATTTCATTGTATTTGTCATTTAAAAATCCTGTGAAATAAAGTGTAAACAAAAGCATGGCCTTCCTATCAAAAGTTGGACCAACTGTCAATGAAGATACAATTTCCCTCGCGGAAGGAAATGATCTTCTTTCCTTCCAGAGTGCGCGCAGAGTTGTTTTAGTCACAGCGACCTGTCACTCCGACCTGAGTTAAAACTTGCCCCGGGGAAAATAAAAGCGTGCAAAACAGTTAAATCCGTTCGACATGTCCATGTAAATGGGTCGTACGGTAGCAGAAGGATTCTAGAGTGACATAAGGGCTTACAGGTGAACTTATAGCCGATCTATTTCAGTCTGGACTTGAATGTCGCCGCGACTCGCGAGTACATATGAAGAGCAGCGCCGGTCCTGTAAAATGTCAGAAGGACTCAATTTTCCCATTATCGTCTTAGGAGCTAAGCCTGCCCGCAGGTGTTCAACTCCGGACGTCTCCACTGCCGGGCAGGTGTGTGTTTCTTGGGTCACTTACGTAAGCCCGAAGTACGGTCGGCATGACCTCATCGGCACTGGGAGCGGGTAGATTCCCAACGGCAATGGGAGCGGGTACGTTCTCTGATGGGTTCAAGGCAGAAGGGGGATGGCTACTTTACTTTCGTAGGTTTGAAAGATATTCTGTCACCAGTCGGATTGACATGGGTTTGCCCGCACGTGTTAACCTTTGAGCTTTTTTTTTATATTCCAACATTTCATGACCAAACATGGCGACGGCACAACGGCACACTCAAGTTCTATCAACCTATTGTTTTTGGAAATGTTAGACGATCAGAAGGACTCAATTTTCCCATTATCGTCTTAGGAGCTAAGCCTGCCCGCAGGTGTTCAACTCCGGACGTCTCCACCGCCGGACAGGTGTGTTTTCTTGGGTCACTTACGTAAGCCCGAAGTACGGTCGACCGGTCGGCATGACCTCATCGTGCCCGGAGCGGGTAGATTCCCGACGGCAATGGGAGCGGGTACGTTCTCTGATGGGTTCAAGGCAGAAGGGGGAAGGGCTAGTTTACTTTCGTAGGTTTGAAAGATTTTCTGTCACCAGTCGGATTGACATGGGTTTGCCCGCACCTGTACAACGTTGTTTGCCGCCACGGCCGTTAGGCCACACCGTCTTAATTTTATGGATGACATCCTCGCGCGCATTGATTTTCGCCTGTTATAAAAAAAAAATCACGTCCACCGAGGCCCTGGCCTGGCTCTAGGTCTGGGTAGTCCATGGTAGTTAGAGACAATACGGAGCCGGGCACCCTGGCTGCCGAGGCTACACGACTCAAGAACACAGTACACACGTACAGTGCCGATTCATGAATTTCGCATTTTATTTTTGGCCGGATTTTTTTCTTCGCCCGCGCGCACTAGTTTGGGGGTCTTCAGAGGATGTCATCCATAAGATTAAGCTGGTGTGGCCTAACCGCGACCCGTGTACGGCCTTGTGAGCTCTGCAAAGATCGTCAGAAGCATCAGGAGGAATCCATTTTCCCATTATCGGCTTAGAGGCGAAGCCCTCCTGCATCTCACCTGTCAGGTTACATCGGGCTGTTGGTACACACATCAAAGGGACGCCGCCGTGGGATTAGTTTACATGAACGGCCAATCAGGTCGCGCTGACAGGTCACGGGTACTTGACTCTGGCCGGGCGAGGGAGGTTCTGGATAGTCTCCTGACTCTCCTCATATTCTAGGAGATTTTTATAGATAAATCTAGGTTCTCGATACAACAAGTGCAAAAAGTGCAGTTCAGAGCCCTGGTAAGCTTCAAGTAATTGAGACGAGGGACAGCAGCTCATACATATGCTCACGCCACATAGAGAAGCCTCCCACTATGATGATGACCTAGCCTTAAGATGTATTTGTGATGATCCAACGTATATGTGATAACGGTATGGCTTTCATATTGATACTAAAATGACGACGAAAGTTCTTACTGCTCCTTAAAGGCAAAGTGTGTCCCCAAAGTAACTTAGTCTAACTTCACTAAATCTGAAAAGGTTAACGCTGTTCGTTTGTGACTGTACGCACCCATATGCTGATATGTGGGCCTGTGGTCACATTCGGACTACCTTCGCAAAACCTGTAATCTATTGTGCAAAGCGCTTCGGCAGAACATCTCGTAAAGATCGTATTCAATGTGTCTAACAATGACAATACAGCTTTCAGATGTTCGTCAGCAAATTCCTGATGCAACGTTGAAAAACATGCAACAAAACCCGGGTTTCCTGCAGACGCAGTGCGTTCTGTCGACGGGCTACCCTGGTTAAACACAAACAGAAGTAGTTAAACACGCAGTACTGCGTGCAGCTTGTCTGGGCAGGGGGTACGCCTTACACGTGAGTTGGGGTTGGGGACGTCATGTTCTTATTTGGTCGACAGGTCACATGGACATTCGGTACACACCAGTGCACTGCGTACGCGGACACGTGTCTTTCGGAGGGACAACGTGACCCAAGGCCATGGTCCTACACTCTCTATATCAGTCGACGTGTCACTTTGAACTTCCACACACACGACCCCACGTCTACTACTTTCTATATCAGTCGACATGTAACTTGGAACTTCCACACACACTACAGTAAAACTACAGTTTTACAGCTTATGTTCTTATCACCTCTATCCAGTTGATACATGTATGTCACTGATGGGCCTTTGGTGTACTATGAACGCCTGACACGTGCCTGTTGGAGGGACAACGTGACCTTAAGCCATGGTGTTTTATCTCCTATATCCAGTTGACATCAGTACATGTCACATGGACCTTTTTCATACGCACCACTACATACAGCATGCGTTCTTATGCACCTCTATCCAGGTGACATGTCACATAGACCTTTGATAACACTAGTACAGCATATCCTGAGACAACGTGAGAAAATGTAACGATTGGCCATTTTAATATTCTTACGTGACCCATGGCCATGGTCTTACCCCATCTATCCAGTTGACATCAGTACATGTCACATGGACATTTCGTAAGCACTACTACAACATGGTCATATGAGAGAGCGTGATCATTTTCTTATTCACTTTCTTATCTTCTTGCCATTTTCTTATCCTCATTATCCAGGTGACACGTCACATGGACCTTTAATAGACACTACTCTCTCTCTCTCTGTCTCTGTCTCTCTCTCTCTCTCTCTCTGTCTGTCTCTCTGTCTGTCTGTCTGTCTCTCTCTCTCTCTATCTATCTATCTATATAACTTTCTCTCTCTCTCTCTCTCTCTCTCTCTCTTTCTTTCTCTCATATATATGTATATATATTTATATATACACATCATGGTCATGAGGCAACGTGATCCATTGTCACTATAACGTTCGTATCGCCTCTATCCAGTTTACATGTCGCATGGACCTTTCTCACACACTACAAACACATTCACCGCGTTATGTAACGGTGAAAATGGGTCGGTACCTCTGATGGGTTGAGAACAATTATAACTTCAATGTAGACATGTAGCTCAGGACCTGCAGTTTGAAAAAGTGAAACAGACCTACGTACAGACAGAATTAGTGTTAAACCACTCTAACTATTAAATATGTGCAATAACAGTGCACCACGTTATGTAACGGCGATAATGGACTGCGAACAATTATAACATGAAGGCCCCCTGCGACAGGTCGGTTACACCATTATAAGGAAAGACCGCGACAACAAAGGCGGAGGCGTAGCCATATATATTAAGAACACTGTTCCCTTCAAAAGACGCCACGATTTAGAAACTCCAGACATTGAATTAATCTGGGCACAAATTTACCTCCCATACATAAAACCAATACTGATAGGGTGCCTTTATAGACCACCAAGTGCGGACATAAACTACCTTAACAACATAATAAATGCATTTGAAACAGCTACACAAGACGACCACGAAGTGCTAATACTAGGAGATTTTAACATAAACTGGGCAAATATGAACTGTCCTCTCAGAGGAAGATTAGAACAGGAATCGATGGCACTGAACCTTACACAAATGGTAAAACATGCGACGAGAACTGTTAAAACAGCTAACAGACCAGCAACCTCTTCATGCATAGACTTAATATTTTCAAATAGGCCCGACAAACTCACAAACACATCGTCAATACCACTAGGGTGTACCGATCACAATCTTATACATACGACTAGAAAAACTAAAGTACCAAAAGGACAACCTACAGTAATTCTTAAGCGTTCCTATAAGAAATTTGATCAGGATGAATTCCTACATGACATTGAGACTGCGCCTTGGCACGAAGTGCAGAAGGAAAGCAATGTAGAAGATGCCCTTGCATGCTTCATGCACCTTTTTACGGACATACTTGACAAGCACGCTCCGGTTCGTAAAAGTTCAGTAAGGGCATCGCCGTCTCAATGGGTCGACGATGACCTTCGAGAACTTATGAACCAGAGAGACGAAGCAAAACGTATTGCACTGGCATCTAAAACAACAGACGACTACAAGGTCTATACAAGGCTGAGGAACGTAGTGGTTCGAGAGAACAGAAAAAAGAAGAAGGTATATTACAAACAACAGATAGACTTACACAGTAGGAATAAAGACAGCAAGCGGCTTTGGCACACAGTAAATGGAATGCTGGGCAGAAACATTAATCGAACACCAAACTTCATCGAATCAGGCGGGCAGATATTAACAAAACCAACAGAAATTGCGGAATATTTCAACAAATACTTCACTGAGAAAGTCGAAAGACTCACAAGAGGTGACGATCCCGACATAGACAAAGCAATCGCACCAATCAAAGAACAGATAATGTCTCAAAAGGACTGTTCTTTCAGCTTTCAAGAGGTGACAGTAAAACAGGTAGAAGAGCAGCTAAAATCGTTACCCCCTGGCAGTGCAACCGGGCATGACAACATAGACAACAACTTGCTAAGGCTTTGTGCCAATCACATTGCTAAACCACTCTGCCACATATTCAACCGCTCTTTCATACAAGGAATCTTTCCCTCTCAATGGAAGAAAGCAAAAGTTATACCACTGATAAAAGACAAATCCTCCCCACTGAATGGACCAAATAGCCGCCCAATTAGCTTGCTACCCGCCATAAGTAAGGTCATGAAGAGAATATGCCAGAAGCAAATCCAAACCTACATGATTTCAAATGACATTTTTCCGGTAATCAACATGCGTATAAGCGATTCCACTCTACTTCTAGTGCGCTTATACAAATGACCGACTACTGGTTGGAGGAGATTGACAAGGGTAACTTGGTAGGAGCTGTCTTGTTAGATTTCAGTGCGGCTTTTGATGTAATTAATCACGACATCTGTTTGGCCAAACTGAATAGTTATGGGTTTGCACAATCTGCCATAAACTGGACAAGAAGTTACCTAGAAAACAGAAAACAGGCAGGTTTTGAAATGGATCTTTTTCGTCATTCATAGAAACAAAATGTGGCGTACCTCAGGGCAGCTGCCTCGGACCCCTACTGTTTTGCATCTTTACAAACGACCTGCCCACGGTAACTAATCAGAGTACAGTAGTTATGTACGCAGATGATTCAACCCCATCCACATCAGCTTCTGATATAACAGGATTACAAGATAAGTTGCAGGCAGACTTGTCACGGATATGGGATTGGGTGAGAACAAACAAGCTAGTTCTGAACATAGGTAAAACAAAATCAATCGTCATGGGTACACAACAGAAACTTAAAAGGGAACCAAAACTGCAACTTTCCGTTGATGGCATAAGCATTTCACAGGTCGAAGATGCAAAATTACTAGGTGTTACAGTAGACCAGCAGCTTTCATGGGTACTGCAGGTCAACAATACAAAATTGAAAATGGCAGGCGCACTTGCGTCAGTTAGGAAACATAAGGATAACTTGACCCCCAACATGTTAAAAAACTGTACTACAGACCCTGGTTCTATCGCACCTTGACTATTGCTGTGCCCTTATGTCATCATCGCCACAAACTCAAATAGACAAACTACAAGTTGTGCAGAATCGATCGGCTAGGCTGGCAACAGGTGCACGTTGGGATGCCGACTTGGATATTTTACACACCCAGTTAAACTGGCCCTCAGTCAAAGAGAGATTGTTTACCGGCACAATCAACACATTCCATAAAGTAGTGAGAGAGAAACAGCCTAGATGTATTTTCAATAGATTAAAAACAATTAATTCGGCACATTCGCACAACACTAGACTGGCACAAAAAGGAGCATTCCAGCAATCTAAACCTAGAACCAACGCCATGACTCGGACTTTCATACACAGGTGCATTAAAACATACAACACTTTGCCTACTCACATCACATCCTCAAACCCACAAACGTTTAAAGAAAAAATCTGGAATTGGACAAAAACACATAAAAACAAACACACACCAATTAACTCCTGGTGGTAAATGTTTTTAAATATATTATGCACAATCTCTTGACCTCTGACCTCTCAGACATCTATTATAAAATTGTTTTTGGTTAATTGTATAGTGTAACATTATTGATTGATGGTTGTATAGTGTAATATTGTTGTAATGATTGATGTGATGATTGATGTTTAAAATTGTTGTTAAGATAAGTTTTTCTGAGGCATAATAGCAATTGAAGTAATTGTAAATAATAGTTGTATTTTTATGTTGTATAGGACTCCAGGAAGAGTAGTGATGTACATATTATCACTAATGGAGATTCCTTAATAAACAAACAAACAAACAAACAGAAATAGAAAACATCAAGAAGATCAAGTAACAGTGCTAATTTATAGACATACACCACAGAACCAGTAGATTGAAAAGGTAGAATAACTGTCAGGCAGAGTTGGTGTTTAACCACTCTAAGGATTACATCTGTGCAATAACAGCACACCATGGTCCACGCACCGCGTTATGTAACGATGAAAATTAACCTCAAAGTCGTTGACCCTAATGGACTGCGAACAATTATAACATGAAGGCCCCCCGCGACAGTTATGTTGCAGAAATAGAAATAAAGAGGCAACATGAAGAAGATCAAGTAACAGTGCTAATTTAGAGGCTTGTAGCAAAGGGCCAGCAGATTGAAAAAGTGGAAAAGACCTACAGAGTGTCAGACAGAGTTGGTGTTAAACCAATCTAACGATTAAATCTGTGCAATAACAGTACACCATGGTGCATTCACCGCATTATGTAACGATAGAAAGAAATCTCAAAGACGTTGCCCCTATGCGAAACTATTATAACATGAACGCCCTCCACAACAGGTCGGTTCCAGAAATAGAAATTATCAACAAGATCAAGTAACAGTGCTAATTTAGAGGCTTGTAGCACAAGACCAGCAGATTGAAAAAGTGGATAAGACCTACAGTCTACCAGACTGAGGTGGTGTTAGACCACTCTAAGGATTAAACACTGCTGAAATCTCCCCAGGCGACAGATCCTGCCAGGTACAAACGCACCTGTACAGCGGGTTATTTGATCATCTGTTTTTCTGTGTCTTCCTGAGAGCTAAGCAGACATGACAGGTCTGACTTTTACATCGGAACGCCGCTTATGTAACGTCAACTGTCATGTTATAATATCTTGACCGGGAGAAACCCCTACCATAACCCTCCTATAGGTCAACATGCCTGAAATAGTGTAGATTGGGTTTTTTGAAGATTCTGTATGTAATGTCACAGGTGTGTCAAGGCTGTTGTCAGATTAAGAAATGCCGCCATGTTTGCTTGCTGCATGTCTGGTTATCAAATCATTTTACATCACTTGAGATTGTTTTGCAAGAGCGACATTTTGAATTCTCACAGATGATTCGCACACTGCTTTGAGAATTATATAAGACGTACAAAGCTAGACTGTGGAGGGGGCAGGAATGACGATTGCCACGCATCCGAGGAGGAAATGATTTTAAGCAAGTTAAATAAAAACAAAAACAAAAACCACAAGACCAGACGTGTTATACCCAACTTTTAATACGAAACTAGAGCCGCATCTCATTTGAAAAAAGAATAAATACAGTGATCAATCAAAAAAATCTAATGAAAAATTTGAGCCAAAATCTCGTCTGAAAAAAGAAACAGTGATCAATCAGGAGAACCAAAATTACCAAACCCTGAATTGATACCAAACACTGAGAAAAAAATTCTTAGCTGTAAACAGGATCATCATCACGATCACCGTCATGTCATGACGCAAACAAGACGAAACGCATGAAAACAAGCTCACGCGTTTCTTACGTTGTTCGGATGTTGTCAGGAAGATGTTACCTAAAACGCAGTCCAGACAGTCATCCAGCGAACATGCAGGAAAAAACAAGAAATCTGTACAGCCGAATATGGCCGCCATTCGGCGTAACGCGTAATTGGCACGGTGCCATTAGATTCACAGGTTTAATTTTGTCTGACATACAGACGTAAACTTTACAGAAGAGCAGATGACATCAGCTGAATGTGGAGACAAAAGGAGAGACGGGCATCTGAAGGTCAAAACGACCTCAATGATGTTTTTCGAACATGGTAATGAGCCTTGAGTGGCAGGGACGTGCACTTGAAGGTCAAGACGACCTTAATTATCTATTTTAAGACGTGATGATGACAGAACGGATTATTTGAAGGTCATATGAAGGTCAATACGACCTTATGATTGTTTTTGAAACATGGTTTTGAGTTCAGATTGACATGCGTTTGAAGATCAAGACGACCTCAATTATCTTTTTAAGACGTGATGATGACAGAACGAATTATCTGAAGGTCGACACGACCTTATTATTGTTTTTGAACATGGTAATGAGTTTAGAGTGACGTGCATTTGTAGATCAAGGTAACCTCAATAATGTTTTTATGATATGGTGTCGGATTATCTTAAGGTCAATACGACCTTATCATTCATTCATTTATTTATTCATTCATTATTATTTTAAAAACATGGTAATGAGTCTGGAGTAAAAGGGCCATGCGTTTGAAGATCAAGGTAACTTCAATAATGTTTTATGATATGGTAATGAGCTCAAAGCCACGTGCAGAATTATCTGAATGTAAATACGACCTTTATAACATATTTATCAGTCTTACGACACCGATGAAATGCCTACTAACATTTTAAAACGTTGTACAGTGACAGGGCGATGAATTTAAACGTCAAAGTAACCTTATTAATGTTCTAAACATAGCAATGTGCTTTACGTGACAATACCATGCATGTGAAAAAAGTCAAGGCGGTCTCCTGAATGTTTTTCAAAACCTACTATAGGGAGGTTTTGTTTGTTTGTTTGTTTGTTTATTGAGATCTCCATTAGTATGGAAGTTAACTCCATACTATTCTTCCTGGAGTCCAGCAACATAAAATGAAATAACAACAATAATAATAATAGTTGCTTTTAGCAATAATAATAATTAAAACATACAAATCATACTGAAATTATAACAAACTTGAAATAGAATCAATCATAGGTGACGGGATCTTTCTTGATCGGAATCTGCCAAGGTTGTTATGCTCGAGCCTCTATAGCTACCAGGTTTCGGGAGGCGGCTGGAAAGAGCAGACATTGGCCAAATAGACAGATCAGATATGCTAAGGAAGTTGGGCCGCGCTAAGACTCAAGTTACTAAGAGAGCAGGTTGCTATACTCTTTCCAGCCTCTCCCAGGCTTCGGGAGGCAGCTGGAAAGAGTAGAAATTGGCCAAATATGTCAGGGTAGATGGTCCACGCTATAGTTTGCCTTTACCGAGGGGCTAGTTATGCCCAAATTTTCAACAAACATACGAGTTATCCCACTCTGCTGGTGTCATAAACAGGAAAAACGCAATGGCGTTGATAAACAGTGGATACAGGAAGGAAAACCGAAAACATCCGTATGTCAAGACGACCTCGCCAATGTGACTTGCAAGTAAAGTGCGACGCGCGGAAACTGCCCGGTACGTTGTTGTGCCGTGAGGTTGCTTGCAACACGTAACCAACGTCGTCCTTCGGAGATCTGCTGTAAACAGGAAACACGCAATGGCGTCGATGGAGCCGTGAAGTTACTCAAGGCCATGCTGAAAGCAGACCATCGCCTCCATGACTTGGTGGAGGGGCTGATGAGCACGGGGAGGTCCTTAAGGAACGCGGGAGGACTCAGGGTTCCCATGGCAAGAACCTCCAGACTGCAGAATTCATTTCTGCATCACACAATCAAACTCTATAACAGTCAAATGCAGATTTAGTTTTTATGTGTTGTCTACACACACACACACACACACACACACACACACACACACACACACACACACATATATATATGTATGTTGGTGTCGTGAGTCTGTATGTCATGTTCGTGCCTACATTGTATTTTTATGTATTATGTAAGGTCAGTACAATTCAGAGGTCCATATTTTTACCTTCGCCAAGAAGGTTATGTTTTCAGTAGCGTTTGTCTGTGTGTGGGTGTGTGTGGGTGTGTTTGTGTGTGTGTGTGTGGTTTAGCAAGATAACTCGAGAAGCAGTGGATGGATTGGAATGAAACTTGGTAGGTGGGTAAGACTTCATGAGACCTAGAAATGATTAGATTTTGGGCCCCCTGGCGGCTTTCCTAGGTACTGCAGCTGAACTTCCGGTTTTGATATCTCATGTTCTGGACATGCTAGGGTCACGAATTTTGGTTGGTAGATAGCTCTTGGGGTAGGGAAGAAGTGACATGAGTTTGGGTCCCCTAGCGCCTTGTTCTGGAACTGCAGGAGCATTTGTTGAAAAAATTTGAAGGACGATAACTCAAGAACCGGTTGACGTATTGTCGTGATTTTTGGTATGTAGGTAGTTGAAGTGATGCTTTGCATAATTAATGAGGAAATTCTATAAATCTGATTTGTTTGATAATAAAACTATGAAACAGTTGTGACATCTACTTGAAAACGAGAAAAACATCTGAGGATATAGATAATGTAAATGAGGACCTAATTTGCATAATTAATGGCAACTTCTTATAATTCCATAGTTGTAACTGCTGCACCCCGAATTTCATACTTGCCACATTTGGAAGTTAAGTGAAGGTGAACATTAATAAACATAATTTATTCAAATCAAGACCTCATTTGCATAATTTATGAGGAGTGCTATAATAGCCTTTTTGTTATGATAAGGCTGTCATTGGGTGGAGAATATGATCAACTGATATAATCCATGCAAATGAGGCTCTTATTTACAAAATCAATGATTAAAATTGTAGAATTCGTCACCCGCAAGGGTTAACATCTTTTGGCGAAGGTATGAGATCGTGGAACTCTTGTTACGTACTGCTGCCATGCTGACCATTGTTTAAAGGGGAAGTCCAATACTTTCAGTTTTGGGGCCTTTCTACCCAAAATCCTATTTGTAAATGGTGATTTATTGGTTTCTGCCAACCCTGCACATATTTGCGGTGATATCTGACCCGATCGATGTTTCGCGGCTAGCGCCAGATTGTCCGCTAGGCGGCGCTGCGACTGAATCTGTGACGTAAAAGGTTTCATTGGAACAGATTTGGAGCGCGCGCCATTTCAGTCTGTCTGCCAGTACATAGCTCGCTGCAAGTATGCCGCGTTGTGCAAGTTGTGGCTGTTGGTATGGCCCTGCGTCAAAGGAGCGCGGCGTAAGCTTCCACAAGTTTCCAAAAGACCACGATAGGCTACACAGGTGGTTGGTCAGCATGAGGAACAATCTTGTAAATAAACTGACGCCGGAGAAAATCAAGGAGTTAGTACACAAGAAGAGCGTCCACTGGCGGGTGTGTTCAGACCATTTCGAGCCTGGATGCTCGTGGAACTCTAGTTGTCATTGAATTCTGTTGAAATTTTCAGTCTATATGGCAGAAGTACGCATGTAGCTAGCTGTTTTCTTTATTTAAAACAAATAGCACCTCAGATTTCAAAGCCTTACAATTCCAGATGGAACCAAAAATGTGACGACCACTGTACTAGCTGTGATCGACGTGAGCACAATTATTATGGGAAAATGTAAATCCGACTAACACATGTGTCAAAGATTAGAACGCATACAGAAATGTACTGTAATTAGCAGACAAAAAGGTGTTGTTTTGACAAGTTGTTATAAACCAAAAAACAGGAAAGGTAGTATTCTGCCACCTCAATTCCTTTCTGTTGGGCGTATGGGCGGTCGATATAAATAAATCCGTCAAAGGGTTGAGCGAATTACAACGTAAACAAACCGCGGTACTGACATGTTAGAGACCGGCTCCTGCACGCCCTGCCGGATCCCACCGAAAAATCAGCAAAGTTAGGAGGTTTGCCGGGTGCAGAATCACATCGAAGTCAGGGTGGTTTCTGATGCATGGGTGGTCTGTACCGACGTTCTTTTCAGTGTCTGTCAGCTCTGGCAGGTCGTGACAACAAACACTCTCCCGTACAGAGGGCATTTTCAGGCAGTTTCTATTGTCTTCGTTTCCACACCGGCACCAGTCCCGGTTGCCCAACCTCCAACGCTCTGTCTCCACATCACCGCCATCCCAAACGTTGTCATCGCCTGGATCGGGCTCAGAGTCGCCACTACTGTCAGTTTGTGGTTCAAATCGGAAGGGTTGCACGCCCGCCATTGTTGTTTACGCTAGTAGCAGAATCAAACCTTTTACGTCACAGATTCAGTCGCAGCGCCGCCTAGCGGACAATCTGGCGCTAGCCGCGAAACATCGCTCGGGTCAGATATCACGGCAAATATGTGCGGGGTTGGCAGAAACCAATAAATCACCATTTACAAATAGGATTTTGGGTAGAAAGGCCCCAAAACTGAAAGTATTGGACTTCCCCTTTAAATAAAGAACAAAGGAATAAAGAAAAGACAGTATATTCATTCATTCGTGATCGATCAGGAGGACCAAAAATATTTGTAGATCATGACCTTGCAAACGCGACGCGCTGACCGGAAACGGCCTGGCACGTGACCGGAAACGGCCTGGTACGTTGTTTTGTCAGGATATCGCTGCGAACACATGACGTAACCAGAATCGTCCTTCGGAGATGCGCCATAAACAGGAAACGGGATGACGTCAGGATGCTCAGTAGACAAAAGGAGCAGCGCGCTATAGCTGACGTTCAAAGGCCAGAACGCTCTCATTATCCTGGGCACAAGTGATGACGAGAACAACAGGACAGCCTCTAGGACCTAAAAATGCTATAAACAGGAAAAGATTATGACGTTAAGACATTCAGCAGACAAGAGGAAGAAAGCGCTGACTGACGTTCAATGGCCAGGACGCTCTCATTAGCCTGGGCAAAAGTGATGAGAACAACAGGACAGCCTCTAGTGACACGTACAAGGCCGTGTGGCCACTGGAGTCTCTCGAAAATGCTATAAACAGGAAAAATGATGCCGTTAAGACATTCAGCAGACAAGAGGAAGAAAGCGCTAGCTGGCGTTCAAGCGACAGGACGCTCTCATTAGCCTGGGCACAAGTGATGAGAACAACAGGACAGCCTCTGGTGACACGTACAAGGCCAGTGTGGCCACAGGAGGGCCTCAAAATGCTATAAACAGGGAAATGATGACGTTACGACATTCATCAGACAAAAGGAAGAAAGCGCTAGCTGACGTCCAATGACCAGGACGATTTTATTAGCCTGGGCACAAGTGATAAGAACATCCTGTAGTGACACGTACAGGGACCGTGTGGCCATAGGAGTCCCTAAAAATGCTATATATATAAACAGAAAAAATGTTGACGTTACGACAGGAGGAGAGCTAGCTAACGTTCAAACGCCAGGACGATTTCATTAGCCTGGGCACAAGACAAGTGATGAGAACAGCCTCTAGTGACACGTACATGGACCGTTTGACCATAGGAAAATGCTATAAACAGCAAAAATGATGACGTAAGGAAGAGCGTGCTAGCTGAAGTTCAAAGGCCAGGACGCTCTCATTAGCCTGGGCACAAGTGATGAAAATGACAGGACATCTTCTAGTGACCGAGCTGGTCCCTCGAAGATGCTATCAACAGGAAAAGGGATGACATCAATGCTGAAGTTCAGCAGCGGACAAACGGAAACGTGACATTCACGACGGTCCGATCACACTAGAGATGAGGACAACAGGACAGTCTGTTGGGGTCGTGTGGCGTAGCGGCAGAGTGTCCCGGGTTCGAGTCCTGACATGCCACCAATCTTGTGCCCTTGGGAAAGGCACTGTACACGGCTTTCCTCACTTAACTCAAGTGAAAATGAGTATTGTCCTGTAATGTATTTGTCCTCTGTGTTGGTGGCGGCACAAAATAAGTTGATATAACTTGAGTGTGCCGTTACCATGTTTGGTCATGAAATGTTGGAATATAAAAAAAACCAGGACATCCTGTAGTCACCGTGCGTGTGACGCGTGACCACAGCAGTCCCGCAAACATGTGCTATAAACAGGAAAAGGATGACGTAAAGAGATTCAGTAGACAAAAGGAGGACCTGAAATTTAAGAAGGTCTGAACTCAACAGATGGAGGACAACAGGACATCCTGTAGTGACACGCACAGGGCCCATGTGGCTCTGTCGGACATCCATGGCTGCCGCTTGGGCTGTTCAACCTCAACAGGCAGTTAAAAACATTCACGCTTAACGTTGGCACAGAGGTACTCAGCAACACTAAGTACATGCCCATACAGGCCCAGAAGAGAACAAGAAATAGCCATGCCTTCAAGTACCAGAGTTATCAACCAAGGAGTGAGGCGTTCAAGAATTCATTCTTTCCCAGAACTATCGCAGAGTCATTAGATGTCTAGAGTTAGACGTCTAAGGGTTAGGTGTAACAAGTCGATCGGTGTAATGTAGCCAGCAGCCGCCGCGCCGCGTGCCTGCAAAGCTGGTGTGTTACGCCGAAAGGCGATTATACCGGCTATACAGATACAGATGTTGCATATCGGCGTCACTTATTGGTCCCCACTTAAGAAGGTCTGAACTCAAGAGATGACGACAACAGGATCGACGTCCCCCACGTTATCCTTCACTTGTTATAAAACTTCTTGTAAGAGAGAGGCGAGAGAACAGCCGCTGCCGGAGCAAAGAGAAAGGCCAGAAAGCTTACGTAAGAAACAGGGACGAGCAGTAGAAACAGAAAGAAACTCCTGGTCCCGGGCCGGGGTTCGAACCGCCAAACGCCAAACCCGAACACCAGCTTCAAATCCGACGCTCCTTCCGATTCGGCTAAAAGGTCTAGACCCCACGGCTGGATCAGTTGGTAGCGCCTATACCCCCCTCCCCACTGTTACACTACTTCCCCTTTTCTTTTCAAGATTCGTCCTCGCTCGAATCTTCCGAATTTGACATCCCTGGAGCGGCACTGGAGCGGAACTCCCAGGGCATGTATGGGAACCACTGTAAGAAACAGGAGGAGCCAGTAGAAACAGAAAGAAATTCCTGGTCCCGGGCCGGGGTTCGAACCGCCATATTGAATTGAATTACACAAGAGGCCAAAGCAGTGCTTGTATTCAAGGCTCTGAATGGCTTGTCCCCTCCTCACATCTCGGATCTCTTCACACAGTTCAGGGAAGTTCACTCATACAATACACGCTTAAGAGCACAGGGGGGACTACAACTGCCTAAGGCTCATCTACAATACAAAAAGAAATCCTTGTCCAGTACTGGTGCAGCTCTTTGGAACGCTCTCCCATCTACATTGAAAACAGCAGCTTCCGTCGCCTCGTTTAAGCGTTTGTATAACCAGAATGTTCTCGCAACATAGTAACCGTTACTTTTGTTTTGTAACATTGATATGCAAATTTCCATTACCTTCTTTATTTATTTCATTTGTTGCATTTTATTCGCTTGTTTCATATAAGTTATTAGTTTACCGTATGATTTTGAAGCACTTTACCAATATGTTATTTTTGCAATTAAGCTAATTGTACCTTTGTTTTCCTGTTTGTTATTTTAAGCTAATAAGTATATTTTGTAAATGTATATGTCCGCAGGGACCATTGAAAAACGCCCTTGCGGCGACATGTTTTACCCTGGGTAAATAAATAAAAATGAAATGAAATAAATGAACCCAACAGATAGGGCGGAATGCACCAGTAGACTCGTCATCACCATCACTATCAATTTGTGAATAGACAGCAAACTTGGTTCGCTCCCTAATTTTCACGGATGAGGACGCCTCTTCTTGGCTGAAAAAACTTTGAATGAATCCTCGTGCTGCGCAACACGACGGTTGGGCTGTGCATCTACACTGCCAAGAACTAGACTATACTAGAAAGAAGTGATTAAAAGAATTGTAAGTAAAGAAAAATGCACCACCAGTGACAATGCTGTCTTCTGTCCTAAAAGTTGGCTTTGCCTTTTACAGTTTACAGTTTTTATTATTCAATCAACAAAATCATACAAAAGCAGGGAATGCTGCATGCGTCCCTGAATTGTGTAACTGATTTTTACAATAAGTTAAAAAAACAGGACAGGACAGGTACACAAAAAACACACTATATACAAATATGTACAAACACCATTCACTCTGCTATATGCATGCAAATAGCAGGCATAGGTTTTCAGATACATGTATCAGCCATTGTCACTGGCATTGCAACAAAAGAGCATTCATTATTATCTTTTCAGACTATTTGACAAGTGCCGGGCATTTTAAACATCATCACATGTCGTTCATTAGTGAACTATGGAACAGTCTATGAGAAAATAGAAATAGTATTGAACTGGTATCAAAATCAGTATGTGAATACTAATTATGAATTTACAGTCACTAATGAACTGGTATCAAAATAAGTATGTTAATACTAAATTATAATACGAGATTACTAATCAAGAGTTCCTAACAAGGATCTAGGGGAAGGCGACAGATGAAGTTTTCTTGCATATTTGTAGTCCTGAGAATAGAACTGTAACGTATCTTTCGACTCGAATCACGTTTTTTATGTCTTGAAGAAAAGAGCAGGGCAGGTGAGTGTACGTGAGGTTCGTTAGCGTCTCTCTCGAAGTAGTTTGAAGTAGGAAATCTTGGAACAGTTCCTGAGCTGAGCACGCCAAATGTGCGTCATACAGCTAACGTACCTCTATTTATGTCAACTTAATTGTAGGCTCGCAAAATCTTTCTCCATCTTCTTGCTCAATAATGACTACCGTTTGCGTATGTTTCCCACACACGAGACCGGCTAATGATTGTCGCGCGTCGTGTCGTTTTGGCAGACCGAAATTTGTAGTCCTTTTCCCGCTTCACAAGTGGTTCAATACTCATTAGTGACAAAGACTTGGATCTGGTCCTCTCTCTCTCACTCACTCACTCTCTCTCTCTCTCTCTCTCTCTCTCTCTCACTCTCTCCCATAGCGTAGTGACATCAGACAGGCAGAAACCCGCACACGCGACCAGCTAATAATTGACACGCGTTAAATGTCGTTTTCGCAGCCCGACATTTGTAGTCAGTGTCCTTTTCCCGCTTCACAAGTGGTTTGATGCTCATTCACCTTCACCCTCACCTTGTCCCACCCTCTTCTGGAGGGTCGGGGACTGTGGTAGCGTGCAGCACAAGCTTATGATACTCATTAATTCCTGACTAAAGACTTCAGGATCTACAGGATCTTCAGGATACCCGCTCACGTGTCGGAACACGCAGCGCGCACGTTACAAGGCCAACCTATGGCCACACTGACTTAATATTATGGATGACATTGTCTGAAGACCACGACATAAACTAGTGCGCGCGGGTGAATTAAAAATATGCTGCTAAACCGTAGGAATACAAAGCTGGTATTAGCGCTAGCCCGCACGCTAACGCTTACATGGCCTAGGAAATGTTGTGTTTCCTGTTTACCATCCGACCCTAGAAAAAGCTGCCAACCCTCGGATTTTTTGGGTGGACCCCTGCAAGGAACATAAGTATTTCAAGCTGATCGACCTTTTCTAGCTCTATGGTCTGACACAGGAGTGGTGGAACTGTTTTCCAAGATTGTCATTGACAATATAAGTGTCCCACATGTAATTTTTTCTTTGTTAAACTGTATTGTATACGTCACAACTTGGATCACTAGAGATTGCCAAAGTCTATAAAAAAAGGCAAAAAAAGACAAAAATAAGATAATGATAATCCCTACCTACCGACCCGAATTTTTTCAAGACTAAACCAGGATACACAATATATTTTACCTTGGCCCATCATACTTATCCGTCTGAAACAAGAAATAGCTTCTGAGTGCGCGGATATCCACAACGGCTATAATCCGAAGGGCGTCAGAAACAAACGGATTGTTTTTAGATACCATCAAACGTGTTGAAGCCAGGGATAAGTTCACCAAGATCCTATGAGATGTGTTAAAGCTAGGTTTAGGACCAGGTTTTTCATTTTGCTTTATTTTTGTTTTGCAGAGATGTACAAAATCCACTTTGGTATTTGATATAACGTTATACTATGAGTTATGTTGAAGACGAGGATAAGTTTTCTAAGATCCTGTCAGATGTGTTAAAGCTAAGGATAAGTTCAGGACTAGGTTTGGTATTTTGTGTTTTGTTTTTCAGACACGTACTGAAATCCACTTTGATGTATTTGATATGTCTGAAAGACGAAGGAGTCCACGGATTTCTACATAAAACGGCGTAAATACAGAGATGTACCAAAATCCACTTTGGCATATGTGATATATTTTGGTGTCGCGGTGGTCTAAACTTGATAGTGTTACCCTCAGGCTTCACGTGTCTGTGTGGTGACAAAAAACATCCACATGACAAACATCTTTCTGCAGCTGCCATGTTAAGCTAAGGTCCCAATTGAGAAAAGGGGCCCTGGCGGGTAGTTCCCGGGCTGTTTTTTTACCACTTTCAGGCGGGACCCCGACGTGGCCCCGCGGGGCACTCTGCGGCTACCGGGCTATTTTTTGGCCCGGCGGGGACCCGAGAAGAATTTAATTCTGAGTTAAATTCTACCCGGACCCCGCTGACAAAAAGACGCCGAGACCTCATCGTGAGAACACCGACAGGTACCCCTCCGGTTGCCGGCATTCCACCGGGACACATTTCTTACGTCACAGACCAGATGAAAAGAATAAAGGTGTGTACTTCGTAAACCCGGGTAAAATGTGTGACCTCACAGATCAAATGATCACAACAAATACGTGAATTCTGCATTACGTATAGGTCAATACAAGTCATCGTCAGAGAATCTGCCTGTTACCTGCCGGGTGCCTGCCGGATACCGACCAAAGAGGGTGACAAAATTTCTAACAAAATGCTACTGAAGGAAACTTTTAATTGTGACCACGACAGCCGATACCCGCCCGACTCCTGAACCCGGCAGGGGCCAGCCGGGGCTACATCCCCGACGGGCACCGGCGTAATTGGGACCTTAGCTCTACCATGTTAGGCCACATTGAATTAATTTATGGATGACATCCTCTGAGGACCCCAAAACTAGTGCGCGCGGGCGAAAAATCCTACTAAGCCACAGGAATGCAAAACTGGTATTGTGAATTTGTGGCAGTACATTTGTAACATAGCGACGTATACGACAAGCGGGTACATGCTGGCTTTTTGCGAAATTTCTGAATCGGCACTGTACGTATGTACTGAGTTAAACACAAACGCATGAACAAAAAAACAAACAGACAACAGACATACTCATTTTCACCTAATGAAGTGAGGCAATTCGTGTAAAGTGCCTTTCCCAAGGGCACAAAACCGGTGGCGTGGCAGGATTCGAACTCGGGACCTCTTGGTTCCGAGCCTAACGCTCTGTCGTTACGCCACACGACCAAACCAATCCAAGCTTTCAAGCTCCTCCGTGGAAGAGCCTGCCCGTACACGTGCATAACATGTGGTGTTAGCCAGGGACTTTTCGCATTACCGTTCTAATAACTGCAGTAAGCTGACATTTTCCAGATCAGTACGCGTCTCCAGTCTTCCCAAAACGATCGTCTCTCTTCCCTTAGACAAGAGATTTTGATTTTCTGATCAAGTGCATCAAGCTCCTTTATAGAAGAGCCTGCTCGTACACGTGAGTGACATGTGGTGTTAGCCAGGGATTTGTCGCTACGCCGCTCTGTAAAACTGCAGTAAGCTGACATTTTCCAGCTCAGTACGCTTCTCCAGTCTTCCTGAAACGATCATCTGTCTCTCTCCCCTAAGACAAGAGTTTTTGATTTTCTGATCAAGTGGATCAGGCTTCTCCATGAAAGAGCCTGCTCGTACACGTGAGTGACATGTGGTGTTAGCCTGGGATTTGCCGCTCTAAAAACTGCACAAAGATGACATTTTTCCAGCTCAGTACGCTTCTCCAGTCTTCCAGAAACGATCTTATCTCTCTCCCCTTATCCAAGAATTCTTTTTATTTTCTGTATCTGTATCTGTATAGCCGGTATAACCGCCCTTCGGCGTAACACACCAGCTTCTGTATCTGTATAGCACATCTTTCTGGCACATCTTTCTAGAAATTAGCCAGGTATTTTTCACTGCCGCTCTGTAAAACTGCACTAAGCTGACATTTTCGAGCTCAGTACGCTTCTCCAGTCATCCAGAACCGACCGTCTCCCGGCCCCGCCTGTGTCTACATGTTCCTACACGTGAGCGACAGCGGATTTCTGCGCGGGTTTACAGCTGGATGAGGCGATTTGCGAAAAGCCGGGCGCGATCTTAAGTTTCTATCCGGCGCGAAAGAGTTTGATCTCGGGGGCAGAAAGATCGTTTTGTGACATTATCAGTTGCACTTCAGCGTTTAGACTGATGAGCTTTAACAAAGGGCAACGAACGTTAACAAAACAGCGGCTGCTTACCTAACCAGGGGTGAACATGATACGCCTTTCGGCTTTTTGTTTGTTTAGGCCACACCAATTTAATTTGTTGATTTTTTCACAAAAAAATGGAGCGACAGGGCGAAATAAATAAAAAAAAAACAGGCCAAGGCACCCCATGTCAGCCGGAAATGTTACAATATGAGCCATTAAGCTAACATACCAGGCTGGTTTGTAATTAAAACAATAGATTTTGAACTTTTAATGAAACAAAATTACATTGTTACATTGGTGTTGCCTAAACATAATACGCCTTTCGGCACGGTGCTGTAACATGCTGATTGTGACTGCTGTATAAAACTTATTTTTGTTTCAATGTTCATTCGTGTACCTCGTATGGAATTCGAAGTGCACGTACTTTTATGTTTGTGGTTTTGAACAGTTTCAAAGAGTAAACTATTAGGATTGCTTTTTTGTTGCTATCTTCGTTTTCTACTGCTTAACAAGAGCGCTCTCTTAAAGATGTTATCTCACGAATAATACAAAATGGCAACATATGTTCAACACATGTATAGCTTTCATATGAACTATAGAACATAGCAACAGTACTAATTCCAGACTTGCACAGTGTGACCCAATTAGAAAAGCTCCCCCGCTCCGCTAACATTGTAGCTTTTTTAGACTGAAAAACATCTTGTTTTTCACGAGTAGAAGAAGAATTCAGTTATTTTCTAATCCGTGAACAGATGAGATTCCTTCATCTTATTTTCCACCAATGCAGATCTCATTTCCTTACGGTAAACCAATATCAAAAAAACGGGGGTAATTCAACCAGGCCGGCTATGTTGTCTATATGCAATCAGTAAGACCAGTTTTTGGCATGCTATGGAGGCTGCACCAATGCAGATCTTCTTTCCTACTGGTAAAGACAATATGATTAATTTACCAAACATCATCATACCTCTCTGTACTACATATACAAAGTCCAGATCTGTAATAAGATTGCGTGTATACGGCTATCCCCTGTAAAGGGTTAAACTGTAATTAAGGTTAGCGTTTTTTTTTTTTTGTGGCAAAATTGTTTTTCTTTTCACTATAGCCTAAAGAACAGTAGTGATCTATCCCTTTCGGAAATAAAAGCTTTTGTCATATTTCATATTACATATTTCTTCATGTAAAGATGTGACATCTCTCTGTACTACAGAGGGCCAGATCTGTAGTTATCTCGCGTGCATCTCAACCGGAACCAGCACGTCTCCATCGATATGGATCCGCTGGGGAAGACGGATGCCCAAGTGTGTGGGTCTCAGACTCGCAACCTGTTATCCACCTTAAACAAAAGCACGCGAAGGCCACCGTGTCAACTGTAACCCTCACTCAGGTGTAGGGACTGACACGGTCATACTACTCGGAAATTCTGTATCTGTATATCTGTACACGAATCTGTATCTGTACATGAAGATGTATCTGTAAGTGCAAGAATCTGTATCCGATTGCAAATAAAGATATCGACTGATTGCCATAGATACGGTTATCATGTGTAAAGGGTTAAACTGTAACTAAGGTTAGAGTGTTTTTGCGGCAAAAGCGTTTTTCCGCTCTAGCCTCC
>NW_017802680.1:767619-767931 GCF_001625305.1 Branchiostoma belcheri | reverse complement strand
AAAGAAACACGCGATAGCCTTAATTACAGATTAACCCTGATATACACGTGATGAGAGTCGGTAACTTAAATCATATATTGTTTTTAATAGTAGGAAATGAGGTCTGCATTGCCGAAAAAGGAGATGGGGGAACCTCATTTGTTCACCGATTAGAAAATAATTGAATTCTTCTGCTCATGGAAAACAAGATGTTTACACGCGAGCTTACTTAATATGTTACTGAAGACTCCAGGAAGAGTAGTGAAGTCATATATATAGTGAAGTCATAGTGAAGTCATCTTTCTATCTATATACCTACCTATCTCTCTCTCT
>NW_017802680.1:761888-767599 GCF_001625305.1 Branchiostoma belcheri | reverse complement strand
TCTCTCTCTCTCTCTCTCTCTCTCTCTCTCTCTCTCTCTCTCTCTCTCTCTCTCTCTCTCTCTCTCTCTCTCTCTCTCTCTATATATATATATATATATATATATATATATATATATATACATGTGGGTGCTGGGTTCTTTAACATGTGTACAGTCTGGCTTTCCCAAACACGGGACCTCCATTTAACCATATCCACTCATTTTAACCTGAATGAAGTGAGGAAAGTCGTGTAATGTGCTTTTCCCAAGGGCACAAGATCGGTGACATGGGCAGGATTCGAACCCGGAACCTCTTAGGTTTGAGCTTAGGTCGTGTGTGCTCGCACAGTACAGTAGAGGTACAATGGCCGCTAAAACGTGCGCGTAACTTAAGGGATATGGTAGCACTTCTACAGTACATAGAGTCACAATGAGCGGTCGTTCCACCCGTCCGTCCACGTGCTCAACAGATAAGCTATCGACAACATTAAGAGAAACTATTCAGCATATATATCTCCATGAAGTACGGGCGAAGTTAAACCGGCTGAGTACACTTTAGGCCTCGCTCTTTCACCACTTGTATTGACTAATAAGTTAACAATTGAATGTCGTCATAGTTTTAGATGATAGCATTGTGCAACTTGTAGTAATATTTCCGTATGTATGTACGAACACATAATTCAGCCTGTGGGCTGCCAGTTGTTCACTTGCAATAAACCAAACTATTAGGTTTGTGACCGGTAAATCACCCAGTCTAGTTTCTACAGAGGTGCAATAACCGCTCTATGGCTACATAGAGTCACAATGAGCGGTCGTTCCACCCGTCCGGCCACGTGCTCAACAGATAAGCTATCGACAACAGTAGAAACTATTCAGCATATCTCCATGAAGTACGGGCGAAGGCAAACCGGCCGAGTACCCTTTAGGCCTCGCTCTTTCACCACTTGTATTGACTAATAAGTTAACAATTGAATGTGGTCATAGTTTTAGATGATAGCATTGTGCAACTTGTAGTAATATTTCCGTATGTATGTATGTAAGGACATGCAATGTATGTATGCCAGTTGTTCACTTGCAATAAACCAAACTATTAGGTTTGTGACCGGTAAATGTTGCAATGGCCGCTCAATGGCTGCTTAAGGGATATGGTAGCACCTCTAGTGTACATAGAGTCACATTGAGCGGCCGTTCCACCCGTCCGGCCACGTGCTCAACAGATAAGCTATCGACAACAGTAGAAACCAGTCAGCATATCTCAATGAAGTACGGGCGAAGGCAAACCGGCTGATCATAACCTTTGGGCCTCGCTCTCTGACTTTTCATTGCTACATCGGCACACTTCAAAGCAACCAGCGGAAAGCCACAACATCATCATTATTACATCTTACCGCACCGGTGATCAGCGTGGGTCGGAAAGAAACCTTGAAGCGGGTACGAAGGGAACATTGCTCACTCACAAAACTTCTCATCGCTGTTTGCTTGCGATCTTTTGATGCACGCTTAATTTGTGCATTGTGATGTGTGAAGAGTACTGTGAAGCTCTACAACCTGACGTATATACTCCAAAAACAGTTACTCAAGCAACTGGATATGATGTTGGAAACGGTCAGACGTTTCAGCTAGTATCCACTAGCTTTCGTCAGTGACTGAGAGACCAGTGCTTAAATATAAACCTGCATTTCTCCTCTGGTCTCTCAGTCACTGACGAAAGCTAGTGGATGCTACCTGAAACGTCTGACCGTTTCCAAAATCATATCCAGTTGCTTGAGTAACTTTTTTTGTCGTATTTTATTACCTGGATGTCTAACCTTCATCGACGTAACCTGACGTATAAGTTGAAAGACGTCAGAACAAGCGAAAGGACGTCCTCGTACAGCAAGCTGAAGCTCAGAAATTAGAATACAGTCAATGAACCCTGCATCACAAACATGATCTGTTCCCACATTTTCCATTGTACAAAGAAGAAGTTGACCACCCTGTATTAGCTCAGTAGCTAGAACACTTTGTATTAGCCTAGTATAGTACCCTTGTATGTTCCTTTTGTCTGTATGTCTAAGCCAAGTAGTGTATCTTTTGTCTCCAGTTTTCTATATACGTTTGTTATGTGTATGTTAAGTCTTGACCTGTACCTAGCCCGTCGTGGCATGAATGTACAATAAAGGTCTTTCATCATCATTGTACTACTGTGCAATGCCAATAGTGCAGCTGAAGTTCTTCGTCGTTTTTATTCTGAATTTCTAGCTGATGTTGTCTGTGCATTTCCCCCAATTTTTCCTATAAGCCAAAAGACATACACATGGTGGGAAGTTGAAGATAGGATATGAGACATCCTTCAGCGAAACCTTTCTGGAACCTTTGAACTTCCAGCATGTGTCCTACATGCATGTGTTCATTTTAGTTCAACACACTTTCCTGTTTAGGCTGGAGTTGTAAACTTGCTCATAGACTCTTGTACTCCTCGTTCAAACCTAGAGACTGAGAGTTAAGATTCAAGGTGCCAGTTGACTGCTATACAGAAATAGTTTTGGCACAAACTGACGATCCAAGGTGTCAGATTTCTATACAGATATTTTCGATGTTTAAATTTGAAATCTTTTGATCCAACACAATGAAGTTCTTACCCAGAGATATTTATATATATATTTGATAGATAAGCACGATCAATGGTGTCAGATTCTTTCAATACAGATTTTTTTTAGCTAGACTCACGATTCAAGGTATCAGATGACTTCTATACAGATACTTTAAATTTAAAACCTTTTGATTCAACGCAAAGAAGTTCTTACCTAGAGATATTTTAATAGTCTTTTCTAAAACATTTTGATCGAGATTCACAATTCAAGGTGTCAGATGACTTCTATACAGATATTTTTATGTTTAAGTTAAAACGTTTGATCCAACACAAAGAACTTCTTACGAGATGTTTTCAATATCTCTATTTTCAATTTTTTAAAATTTTTGATTGAGAATCACGATTCCATGGTGTCAGATGATTTCAGTACAGATGTTTTTGATACAGACAAAACCATTCCGCCTACCAACTTCCTACACGTGGATTGTGGGCGAGTCTCATCAATTCATCCTCTTGGACTCCAAAGGATTGTTGGAAAAATAGTGTTTAATGAGCCAAAATGCGCGCCAGTGTGTCAGAGGAGGGATAGAATTACAATTTGCCACCCACGGGCGATAATTCAATGGACGGTTTTAACTCCTCGGGCAGATTGTAAAGACGTCAAAAATTTGCGAAGCCAGAGGCGGTCTGGTAGCACAGGGCCTCCGGTGGTGTATAATTGGAGAGTGGGTGGAATTATAGATAAAACTTTTGTACTAAGGCTGGCCTACGTGGCTGCCACGGGGCACACAAGGAAAGCAATCTCCTTTTCCACTGAACGGCCGAAATTGGATATTTGCGTGGCCTTTTCATGATTGGAATATGATGTAAGATGTAAAAGTGTGGCTGTGTGTGGGCGCGCACGTGTTTGTGTGTGTGTGTGTGTGTGTGTGTGTCCGTGTATGTATGTATGTGTGTGTGTGTGTGTGTCTTTGCATGTGTGTGTGTGTGTATGTGTGTGTACGTGTGTATGTATGTGTCTGTGTGTGTGTGTGAGTGTGTGTGTGTGTGTGTTTGTGTGTGTACGTGTGTGCGTGTGAGAGAGAGAGAGAGAGAGCATGTGTGTGTGTGAGAGAGAGAGAGAGAGAGAGAGAGAGAGAGAGAGAGCATGTGTGTGTGTGTGTGAGAGAGAGAGAGAGAGAGAGGAGAGAGAGAGACAGAGAGTGTGTGACGTGTGTGTGTGAGAGAGAGAGAGCAGAGAGAGAGAGAGAGAGAGAGAGCGAGCATGTGTGTGTGTGTGTGTGTGAGAGAGAGAGAGAGAGAGAGAGAGACAGAGAGTGTGTGACATGTGTGTGTGTGTGAGAGAGAGAGCAGAGAGAGAGAGTGCATGTGTGTGTGCGCGCGCGTTTCTATCTACATCTATCTACACCTATATATATATATATCTGTAATGATTTTGAAAAAAAAACAATATAAGGTTTTCCACTGCTAAAGATGTTATATGTATATGCACAGCCATCTTTACTATGTAACGCCAACTCATTGTTATTCCGAGCAGACGATATTTTCCCCGTTATTTTCGCGTCGCCCTTTGCAGAACAAACTCAGTCAGACGGACGGTGATGGATCTGTGCTCAGTCAGGGTGGATGACTTTTTTCTCGGAATAATAAATTCTTTTCTTCTGCCAGCAGTGACGCACGTGAAAGCACAAGCCTAAAAGTAACGTGTATCTCTCCTGTATGGCCACGTGCCCAAGGCCACACTGATTCTGTACGAACTGTAACAGTGTGGGGTTTAAAGGCGCTACCAACAGATCCGGCAAACGGGTCTAGACCTTTTAGCGGAGAGGTTAGAGTGTCTGACTGGGGCCCGGGAGGTTGTGGGTTCGAACCCCGGCCCGGGACCAGTGGTGTTTTTACTGTCTCCTCCTGTTTCTTACAGAACTACATGTACTATGAAAGAGGTGCTAGTGCCACGGAAATGAAATGAAACCTACAGTGGGGGTCGCTGGGAGACAGACGTAGAATGTCCAGACTGTGCATGATGTACAAAATGACTACTAAACTGGTGGACGTACCAACCACTAAGTATCTGATACCAGCACAGAAGAGAATAAGAAATAGTCATGCCTTAAAAGAAACTGTCATGCCTTCAAATATCAAGAGTTATCAACCAAGAATCGAGGTGTTCAAAAACTCGTATTTCCCCAGGGTGGATGGCTTTTTTTCACAGAATAATAATTTCTTTTTTTTCCTCCCTGCAGTGTCGCATGTGAAAGCAAAAGTAACGTGTATCTCTCCTGTATGCCCACGTGCCCAAGGCCACACTGATTCTGTATGAACAACTATGAAATGGGTGCTAGTGTAACGGAAATGAAAGGTAACCTACAGTTGGGATCACTGGAAGACAGACGAAGAATGTCCAGACTATGCATGATGTACAAAATGACTAATAAACTGGTGGACGTCCCAACTACTAAGTATCTGATACCAGCCCAGCACAGAACAAGAAACAGTCATGCCTTCAAGTATCAGAGTTATCAACCAAGAATAGAGGTGTTCAAAAACTCGTATTTCCCCAGGGTGGATGGCTTTTTTTCACAGAATAATAATTTCTTTTCCTCTCCCTGCAGTGTCGCATGTGAAAGCATGAACATGAAAGTAACGTGTATCTCTCCTGTCTCTCCACGTGCCCAAGGCCACACTGATTCTGTACGAACACCTGTGAAAGAGGTGCTAGTGTCACGGAAATGAAAAGAAACCTACAGTGGGTGTCACTGGAAGACAGAAGAAAAATGTCCAGACTATGCATGATGTGCAAAATGACTAATAAACTGGTGGACGTACCAACTACTAAGAACCTAATACCAGCCCAGAAGAGAAGAAGAAATAGTCATGCCTTCAAATATCAGAGTTATCAACCAAAAATTGAGGTGTTCAAAAACTCGTATTTACCCAGGGTGGATGACTTTTTTCCACAAAATAACTTCGTTTCTTCACACAGCAGTGACAAGTGTGAAAGCATGAACCTGAAAGTAAAGCTCCTGTATGGCCACGTGCCCCGGGGGTTGGGTGTACTGGTTAGGCCATGTTGACTTGATTAAAAGTCGTCATGTACAACCACATATCCGCAGGTTCAGCAGCTTTTTTGGCTGCTTTTTTGTTCTTCAGAGGATGCTTC
>NW_017802680.1:754388-756888 GCF_001625305.1 Branchiostoma belcheri | reverse complement strand
ATATATGTTATATGAACAGTTGGGGATGGCTTTTAGTTGGATGTACTGGAAGAGGCTAATGATGAGAACTGCAGGTGGAAATTCTGCGGCAGTGCAGGTAACAGCAGCTAGTTAGGATTCCGCCCACTAATGATCCTATCCCGGACATACCTGGAGCCGCCGTGTAGCCTTTTTTATCCTGCCAAATACATGACACCGAGACTACTGGGGGTTTCCAATATACCTGAGACAAGGGGTGGGAGGGGTTTGGTCGTGACGTGGGAGACTAAACCTAACCTAACCCCAATCGTAAGTCTAACCCTAGCCCTGAACAATGATCCCAACCCTAACCCTAACTCTAATACCAACCCTAACCCTAACTCTAATACCAACCCTAACCCTAACTCTAATACCAACCCTAACCCTAACTCTAATACCAACCCTAACCCTGACCCTAACCCTAAACACCCGACCTCTCACGTATGTGGCAGATCACGGATTTGGCTCAACACCGCCCACTAATGGATCTATCCCGTACAGGCCTGGAGCCGCCGCTTCGGGCCACTCGGCGTTAGTTGGTGCTAAATGTCATCTCATCGCCTCACCTATCTATCTATTAGTCTAATTGTTCGCCCGCATTTTGATTTTTGGGACCATAGAAGATCTGACAGCCAGTTCTCTCTCATTGCCGCAGCCAATTAGTACACATCGCCGTGATAAAAGCTACTAGTAATTGTTACCACTAATTACAATTCGTTTCTAATTGGCCTCATTATGGCTTCTCTGAAAAGAACTGGCTTTTTAGATAGTTACCTTGCCAAGGACATTATATAATGGTTTATCTTATTACCATCATTATTATGTACATTATACAATACCATATGATGTTCTTAGTCTCAGCAGCCTTTCACTATCTAGACGACGTAAAAAAAAAAGTACATTAATTTTGTACAAAAATTACAGCCCCACATATAATTGAAATTGTTGGACTATTCCTAATCCAATACCTTCCAAAGAAGAAGTCAAAACCATCCAATTCAGTACGTGGAAATATCATAGGGGCCAAATCCAGATCTACACTATTCTATTAAAATGTTTCTCCTGTTCCTGCAATTAGCCCTCGGGCAAGAATTTGCAATAAACCTTGTTATTAAACTGGAAAATATATCATTGTCCGTCCGGCGTCCTCGTACTACATACTGAAGTAATACACATGTAGTGCAGTCATCAAGGCGTTGTGTACGTACATTACAAGCTTGTGTGACAGGCTGAATAAAAGTTCTAAACGGGAACTACGCGGCTCCAGATGTCTTACTGAGGGACGACTGCGTGTGCGAGATGTCGGTTAGCTTAAGGAATGAATCCCCTCTACCAAATACTTTATTACAAGTTTGTCTCTGAGATAATACAATCTCTTTTGCGTAGAGCGCTAGATATATAGTCTCTACCAGGCACCGTGGATCGCTGGAAAAATGGTAGAAATTGGCCGAAATAAAGGGATAGTATACCAGAGAAGATCCCGGGCCATAGAAGATCCAATTCGCGACCCACGGGATCTTCTATGGCCTTGGATCTTCTCTGGTATCCCTTTATTTCGCCAATTTCGGCCAATTTCTACTATTTTTCCAGCGATCCGCGGTGCCTGGTAGAGGCTACTAGATATATACTGGCCTCGATACAAGGCAATTGAGCCAGAACATTGCATCGGTGTTCATAGGACAGCACTAGTCGTAGACCTTCTCTCGCTGGCTAGCACTTCAGTCATACATTGTCCTCGCAATGCTGTTTGATATATTTAGCCCCGGGAGAGAGATGAGTGGACATACAGCCGCCCACAGACTGAGCGTGGGAAGATGAAGGGACGAGTTTTTTTCTTGTAATTTTGTCTTAGGCCACACCAAGTAATTTCTATGGATGACATCAGCGCGCGCATTAATTGTCGCCTGATTTTGGGAGGAAAAAAAAGAAATTTTGTTGCCCTCTTTGACAGTGGTCAGATGTCAAGAAGTCTGTTGCCATGACGGAACGTGGATGGCAGATAAATATAAATATAAAGAGAAGAGACGAGACGAGACAAAGCTAATATGAAATGGTGATAGTGAGGGTGGATGTGTAGATGTGACGTTCCCACTGAATCTAATGATTTCAGAGAGAAATGGATCGCAGTAAAATTAGAACGATATAGGTACCATTTCTGGTTTAACAAGGTTTATGATGTCAAAATTTGAAAATGAGGGAATCTTGTTTCTTTGGCCCGCCTTGTTTTTACGCCCTATCGCATTAGATTTGGAGTCTGCGGAGGATGTCATCCATAAAATTTACTTGCTGTGGTCTTATACAAGGCCCATTGCGTACAAGCCGATCTCAAAAGTGGCCAAGCTGTCACACATCCAGAACCTTTCCCCGACCACCAAGCAAGGTTGGCTGAAGCTCGGGAGCAGTTGTACTAGATTGAGGCCGAGGCTACGTTGCTATAAGAATCGAATCGAATTTAAGTTAAATGTGAGTCAAATTCCCCCCC
>NW_017802680.1:733742-754368 GCF_001625305.1 Branchiostoma belcheri | reverse complement strand
CAGAAACACACCACTAACACTGCTGACCAACACCCAACCACCAGCAAACCTTGGCCGAACCGTCCACACCTGATTTTTTTGGAACATTCGGCTCGCGAACAGTGGCGAACCTCGCGAAATACCAGCCAACCACAGCCGAACTTGCTCCCGACCTATTCCAACTTGCTCCCGACCTATTCCAACTTGCTCCCGACCTACTCCCAACCGTGCTTGGTGTTCTTGTGTTACTCGGCTATGTGCGACAGGGGATGAATGATCTGGGTTGAGTCCCACTGTTGCGCCCTTGGGAAAGGCACTTTAGACCTATAATTCTTCCCTTGTCTCAAGTGAAAATGAGTACATAGTTTCTCTGCCCGTGTAAAGCCAGCTTTACGCCTACGCAGCGACTTTCTTCCAATTCCCGATGTGATCAATTAGAGCGGGTCCACGGCACATGAAGGGCTGGGATTGTCTGTATGCGGCGCCGATTTGCCGCGCTTTCTAGATCTGCGCGTTTGAAGCTGTGCACTTGTTCGGAGATCCACCAATTTAGCGTGAATCGGTATAGCCTGCAGGATGACACGGTAAATAGTTTACCGCATTTACATTCTACGATACATTTGTAGTCCTTGGCATTAAAACAGACCACGCAAGATGAAATCTGTTCAGTTTCAGTTCAGGGCTCTCCGCATAGCAAAGTATATGGGTGTCAGGGACGCTAGACTAGAGTCCTCATCTCATACACGTTTTCATAAGAGCCCTACACAGTTCAGACTTCCCTCTTGTGGTGACGACATATTTTAGGACAAGTTTGTTTTCCCAGACAAGTTGAAATGGATTAAATCCTTGAGTTTCAAACAAAGTATGAAAGATGAAATTGATCTATTCCTTAAGTGCCCTCTCTCTCCAGTCCAGGATATGGGTCTTCTGTACATCAGAATCATGTCAGGCACGTGTGACCGAGAGCCCTCAACAGTACAGAGCCAGAGGTTAGTTTTCCAGGAATGTATTTAGTCCTTGGCATTAAAACAGACCACGCAAGATGAAATCTGTATATCTCCAGAATGGGCTATCCATAGCAAAGTATATGGGTGTCGGGCACGCAAGACTAGAGCACTCGTCTCAGGCACGTGCACGTGTCAACGAGAGATTAGCTTCCCTCGTGTGGTGATTATAATATTTTAGACATATTTTCCCAGACAAGTTGAGATGGATTTAATCCTTGAGTTTAAAACAGACTAAGTGAAATATGAGATCGATATAGCCCATAATGGCGTCTCCCCAGCCTAGCATAGCCTAACAATTCAATTGCACGACAACTGTACATGGTACAATGTATGGCAACGACAATTGAACATTGACTATATATATGTCAGCCAGTCTCAAAAGACTACGACCAACTGCGCAGATCAAACAGGATGGCTCATTCCTATCTACAAGACAAATCAGATTTGAGCCTAAAGTTATGTTACAAAAATAAATGTCCAAAGACCAAAATCAGAGTTCATTTATTGTTCATGGTGCCTGCTTGGCAGCAGTGGCACATTGAATATAGTACAAAAAGAAAGGGTATGGAATGAATATGGGTCTTATTTACGTCAGAATCATGTGGACGAGAGCCCTCAACAGTTCAGCGCCTCCCCTCAAGTGTGGTGAAGACATATTTCAGGGAGAGAGAGAGAGTGTGGGTCAAACAAAGATACAATTTACACTTCTAAATCTAGTTGGCTTTCTTCTTAACCCTACAGACGCTATTTAAAACAGCGGCTGGGTTCTTAAGAAAGGTTGCGAACAAAAGATTCCCAGCACTAGCGACAAACATCTACGACCTCATTTACACTTCGAATGACGTTCATTCGGCTATTTTAGACTCGTGATGAATACGCTTACGCTAAGAAACATGTTCGACTTGAGCAAAACAAATGTCAGAATGCCACTCTGCTAACGAGAATAAACGTTACATGGGCAGTAGAAGTATTTTTACGCTGAGGTTATATCGTGTCAAGTGAGATGAATGTTGTCACAAATGTTCCTTTTTTTGAGCCCAAATATTTTTAGAACTCAGTTAAAGATGGTTGAAATAAGCAGTACTAATTCTAAGGATTTGGGTGTGTGGTTCAGTCGTTTCTACGGGCTGTAGTGTTGATGTATATTGTTTTTCGTATTGAAACATTTATTGACAAAACATGGTGACGGCACACTCAAGTTAGACTTATATTCATGCCGCCACCAACACATAAGACAATACATACTACATTCAAAAGTAAAGCACGAACTTACATAGTAATCAAATGATGAGTAAAATGAAGAACAAGTGGCCAAATATTTCCAGGGACTGACAGGACTAACTGTTTGGAATCTTTAAAAAAATTTTGTACACGGAGCAATTTTTTAATGTTATGTGTATTGTTGCAGGCCAAACGGTGGCACTGGATACAGTTGAATATTATTGTCGGGTGTTTTTTTTTTTATTGATTTGAGGCTCTTTTGAAGCGGCGCACGTGTTTTGTTTCATTGGAATGACGTGCAGATTACATAAGCTGAAGACTAACAAAGACTTAACGATTGGCCAAATTAGCGTGACCAGTATAGCCTGTGTGGCGATCCAAGTCTTTGCCCTAACAGTACTTCGTATTACGCAACTGGATAGACTTCCAAAATCTACCCAGTTGCTTGAGTAACAATAATAAACTTTATTCGCAAAATCATGCCCGAAGGCTAATTGCTTTTACAATCAAGTATAATACTCAGTATCAGGAGACAGGTAACAACTGTCTGGAAAAAAAACTTCTACTTCTACTACTACGCTAGCTATTATGGGGTTCGACTTCTTCTTTGAAGGCAGTGGATAATGAATAGTCTCACATTCTGCATAATTAGTTGGTTTTGTGATCTTAGTAGAAATGCAGTTTTTTGGTGATCTTCTAAACAATTCCCTTGTGTACCTTATTACCTGGATGTCTAATCTTCACCGACGCAATACTTAACATCCATTTGGTCCATGCGTTAATGCGTAGTGTGAACACAGGTAGACACCTAAAAACTTCAAATACTGCCCTAACAATGCTTCACATTACTTTATTTATTGAAAATGCAACAAGACATTACACTGACTCTCAAGGCAGCAAAGCTGATGTTAGAGAGTCAACACATAAGGACAAAACATATAGGGCACATAATATCAACAGTGTGAAATTACAAAAAAATAGATCATAAGAACCTATATCATTCCAATTAGCCGAGTAAATATATGTACACATCTAAAATAACACATTTGGAGGTCAGAGGTCGATAAAATAAGTCACAGTCAGACTACCTTATATGAGAAAAAAAAGGATACTAAATAACAAGGTTAGAAAGGAACAGCTGGAAGTGCCTAGAAACGGTTTGTTGAAGTGATGTAAGTGTGGAAGGAGTGTGAGAGGCTTTCGTTTAATGTGATGTCATTGCCCGGGGACCCGTTGAGTAGAACGCTGGTGGAGAGGGGCCGTCTCAAGAGGCGGTACACAGCAGTGGCAAGGTCATGTCGTGCCGCTGCGTGCAGTGGGCAGTGCAGGAGGAAATGTGTGACTGTCTCCGAGGTTGCACCACAGGCACATCCCCGGCCGGTAAGGTTAAACTTGGCCAGCGTGGAGTTAAGCTGGCACCAGCCGATGCGGAGTCTCGTGGCAAGTATGTTGCTGCGGCGGTCACCGAGCCTACGGTACCCCTGGTGGTGACGGGATGACAAGCTATTATGGGGTTCGACTTCTTCTTTGAAGGCAGTGGATAATGAATAGTCTCACATTCTGCACAATTAGTGGGTTTTTTGAATGCTTCACATTACGCAACTGGACAGACATTCAAAACATATACAGTTGCGTGAGTAACAATTCCTTGTGTATCTCATTACCTGGATGTCTAACATTTATCGACGTAATACTTTACATTGATTCATGTATTAATGGTTAGTGTGAACACAGGTAGATATATAAGAACTCCAAATACTGCCCCAACAATACCTCACATTACGCAACTGGATAGACTTCCAGATTCTACCAAGTTGCTTAAGTAACAATTCCTTTGTGTATCTTACCTGGAACCTACATTGACGCAATACTTTACATTGATCCATACATTAATGGTTAGTGTTGAACACAGGTAGACATATAAAAACTCCTAGATAAAACGGACAAACTATGAAATATCGATCGAGTCCCATAATGGCTTTTCTATAAGTTAGTATAACAGGAATATCAGTCTTTGGTAGGTCAGTCTAGAGCACTTGTCTCATGCGCACGTGGATTTAGTGATACTAGTTTTTCCTGCTGGAACAGTTAAGATAGATTTAGTCCTTGGCATTAAAACAGATCACGAAAGATGAAATCTGTTCAGTTCCATAATGGCTTCTCTATAACAAGGCTATGAGTCTTTGGTAGGTCAGACTAGAGCACTTGTCTCATACGCACGTGCCCACGAGAGGTAATCTTCCCTCTTGTGGTGAGGACATATTTTAGGACAAGTTTTCCCAGACAAAGTGAAATGGATTCAATCCTTGAGTTTGATTAAAAGACAGGCCATGGAAGAAGAATTTTAGATCAAGTCCTATAATGGCCTCTCTCCGGCCAAGCATATGGGTCTTAGGCCATGTTGAATTGATTATATGGAGGGCAACCTATGGGAACCCCAAAACTGACGCGAGCGTGCGAATAAAAAAAATGGCAAAAAGTTTCATTCATTATGAAATCTACGTGGTCATGAAGGTTGAACAAATGACTAAACACACCGAGTACGGTATGGCGAATAATAATAGACTCTTCATTTTCATTTCTTCACATTTTCTTCTTTTCCTGAATTGGTTTCGGCATTCTATGACAATAATATAGTTTTCCAATACTTTTTTTCATAAAAACATATATATTCGCTCGTTTCGTAAGATTTACAGTATAGTGGATTGTTTTTTTAAACGGGCAAAATTCATGGCCATCCATATAATCAATTAACTAATTAACATCTGGCTCTGAAGAGTATAGGGCTGTCTGCCCTGAGGCGAGTCTGACGTACATGTAAGACCATGTTGATTTGATTATATGGATGGCGCATGAATTTTGTCCATAAAATCAAATCAACATGGTCTAACATGTACGTCACATTCGCCTCAGGGCGGACAGCCCTATACTGTTCAGAGCCAGATGTTAATTGGTTTTCCTGGAATGAATTTAGTGATATTAGTTTTTTCCTGGAACAGTTAGGACGGATTTAGTCCTTGGCATTAGACCACAAAAGTCGTTGGCCTTAAAACAGATTACGCAAGATGAATTCTGTATAGCTCCAGAATGGGCTATCCAATGTACCCTACACATTAATCCATACTTCCTCTCACCGGACAGACATTGAAAGTGACTGATATTTCCTTGACATTTGGACTTCTCACCTCCAATTGACAATTGGGACATATGGTAAAACATGGGGCCCTCTATGATCTGTCTATTGTATAACTATATGGAATCTTCATTCAGGATTACATAATGCTCCATAGATCCGCAACTTCCTCTTCCCAGATGGACATGGAAAGTGGCTGACATTTGTTTGACATTTGGACTTTTTACTTCCAATTGGCACTTAAGACTTAGTAAAGCGATAAGGGGATCTTATTCGTCTGGCCACGCCAAGGGACAACAGGGCCATTATTAGTAGATAAAATTAAATAACGCCAGGAATTAGGTAAGGTAAAGGTTAGCTGTGACAAGGGGCATGTGACTGTGATGAACCCTCCACAATACATGTACCAATACACAATACAGAAGCATACATGTATGGCTGTCAGGTACGCCAGACTAGAGCACTCGTCTCAGGCACGTGCCGACAGGTACCTTTCTCAGTTCAGACTTCCCTCTTGAGGCGAAGACATACTTTAGGGCAAGTTTTCCTGAGCAAGTCGAAATTATGTCCTCTCTACTACCTACGATATGGGTCTTATGTACGTCAGACTATAGAGCTCTCATCTTATGCACGTGCCAACGAGAGCCTTCTCTAGTTCAGACTTCCCTCTTGTATGATGAAAAAAGAGGAAAGACGGCTCCCTACACAAGTCGAAATTGGTTCAGTTTTGTCCTCTCTACTACCAAAGATATGTACGTCAAACTATAGAGCAATCAGCCGAGGCACGTGCCAACTAGAACCCTACACGGTTCAGACTTCCCTCCTGTGTGATGAAAAAAGCATTCAGCCGAGGCACGTGCCAACGAAAGCCCTTCAGAGTTCAGACATCCCTCTTGTGGTGAAGAAGAGGGAAGACCAGTTTTCCTGGACAAGTTAAGATGCATTCAATTCTCATGCTTAAAACAGCCATAATGGCCTCTCTGCAGCCTAGGATAAAAGTCTACCACGTACGTCAGACTATGGAGCTCTCATCTCATGCACGTGCCAACGAGAACCCTACACGGTTCAGACTTCCCTCTTGTGTGATGAAAAAAGAGGTTAAGATGGATTCAATCCTCAGATTTAATGTAGACGATGCAGACTTCTGTTTCTTCTTTTTTTTTAAGAAGAGAAGAAGCCGACCTAGTCCCATAATGGCCTCTTCGCAGCCCAGGTCTAGGTACGTCACACTAGAGCTCTCATCTCAAGCACGTGCCCACGAGAACCCTGCACGGTTCAGACTTCCCTCTTGTGGTGAAGACATATTGCGTGACAACTTTCCCAGACAAGTTGACATGGATTTAATTCTTGAGACTAAAACAGACAAGCAATGGAAGGTGAAAAATCGATTTTTCGTGCTTATAAACCTGCATTTCTCCTCTGGTCTCCTAGTGACACTGACAAAAGGTAGTGGATGCTACCTGAAACGTCTGACCGTTTCGAAAATCATATCCAGTTGCTTGAGTAGCCTTTTTTGGCGTAAAGATCGATTTCGTCTAAGTATGGCCTCTCTCCAGCCTAGGAGATGAATCTCATGTACAGCAGACTAATGTCATGCACGTGTGGCCGACAGCCCTCAACTGTTCAGCGTTAGAGATTAGTTTTTCCTGGAATGTATTTAGTCCTTGGCATAAAAACAGACCACGCAAGATGAAATCTGTTCAGTTCCAGAATGGCCTCTCCATAGCAATGTATATGGGCGTCAGGTACTCAAGACTAGAGTCCTCATCTCATACACGTTTTCACAAGAGCCCTACGCAGTTTAGACTTCCCTCTTGTGGTGAAGAAACAAGAGGGAAGTCAAGTTTTATCTGTACAAGTTAAGATGACTGTGGAAGATGACTGTGGAATGGAATCAGTTTAGTCCAAGAATGGCCTCCCTCTACTAGGACAGTGTGACTAAAGCACTCATCCTAGGCACATGCAGCAAAGAACCCTCGATAGCTCAGAGTCTCCCCTCATGTGTGTTGAAGAGCGTCGTTCAACTGCAGGATTTCAGACCTGAAGCACACTGTCTGAGTGGTTTTCTGTATGTATGTAGCACCACGAGAAAACGAAACAAACAGCACTAAAAAGCCTTCACATACAGAACTACTGCAGCATGGAACTCTCTACAACATGGGCTGCAAACAGTGTCATCACATGAGAAGTTCAAACAAGGCCTACTAAAACACATGAGGGACATGAATAAGTAGAGCACATACGATGTTACACACTTGTTTTTCTTTTAAAATAATATGTGATGTAAATGTATATGTAATTGTACGTGATGTGTTGTTATGTCTTATGCATGTATGTATGTTCCCTCCCCTGGAAGAACAGCTGCCACCCTCGGGTGGGCAGCTAAAGGAGAGCTTTTCCTCAATAAACCTCAATGATTGAAAAGAATACACTGCTAAAGTCACCTTTGGCCTGAAAGTGTCTCTATGGGGGTAGGTTATTGTAAAACAGAAGAACTATTTCGCACGACAGAACAATTTAACTGTCTCCAACAAAATAACAAATCACTCAGTCATCTCTTTAGTCGTCTGAACATGTGTATTGAAGACCGTCGTTCAACTGCAGGATATTAGACCAGAAGCACACTGTCACACTGTCTGAGTAGCTATAGTCTCTGTATGTAGCACCACAAGACAACGTTTGATTGAAAAGAATACACTGCTAAAGGCATGGAAGTGTTTCTATGGCCTCTTCAGTTGTCTGAACCTGTGTATTGAAGACCGTCCCTCAACTTCAGGCCTGAAGCACAGTGCCTGAGTAGTGCTCCGCTTGTAGTATTACAGGACAGCGTTTAAATGAGAGTTATTCACTACTGAAGGTACTGCTGGCCTAAATGGATGTACATGTTTCTGTTGAAGTTGGTTGCTGATATTTTTGTTGTAAAACAGAAGAGCCAATTCGCAGTATGTACAGAACATTTCAACTGTCTGCCAACTAAAAAAAAAGCAAATGACTCAGTTCTCTTCATTTGTCTGTCCCAATCTTTATAACAAGCAGGGTGACTTAATGCTCGTATGAAAGCCAAGTATTTTCTTCTTGTATCCGCAGTATCTGTACCTGTACTATCTGTATGAGTATCTGCATTATATAAGCAGCACAACCGTCCTAGCGCTACTGCGTTCAACACTACGAGTTCGCGGCTAGACAAGCCTTACTGACCTTTACCTAATCTAATTCCTATAGTTATCTAATTCTATCTACTTATAATGACCCTGTTGTCCCTTGGCGTGGCCAGACGAAATAGATCCCCTTATCGCTTTACCAAGTCTCAAGTGTCAATTGGAAGTGAGAAGTCCAAATGTCAAACAAATGTCAGCCACTTTCCATGTCCATCTGGGAAGAGGAAGTTGAATAAGTATGGATCAGTGTGTAATCCTGAATGCAGAACCCATATAGTTATACAATAGCCAGATAGCCAGGCCATAGATGGCTCCCTGTGATCGGTGGCATGTCAGGACTCGAACCCGGGACCTCTTGGTTCCGAGTCGAGCACTCTGCCGCTACGCCATACGACCCCAGGCTAAGACCTCAGACCTTAGGCTATCGATATGACTATCTGAGACTAAGTGGGTTCTTTTTAATACACCAATACAATAGCCAGGTAGCCAGACCATCAGGACCTCCCTGGTATCTCTATGGTGCTGGGAGTACTTGCTACCCATCCAGGCTAGTTTAAACACAGTGAAACTTTTGCTGGGACAGTTTCATTATTAGCGACGGTAGTAATAATTGTTTATTGCAAATTCTTGTCTGAGGGCTAATTGCAGGAACAGAAGAAACATGGTATAAAAACAGACAATTACTACATATAGAACTACTGATAACTACTAAGAAACTACTAGTAAAAACTACTATTGGGGTTGACTTCTTTTTTGAAGACAGAGGAAGAAGTAGTAATCAATCAGCATGCCCGACTGGGAAGGCAGGCTGTCAGAAAGAAAAGCCGTTGCTCAGTGGATCTGTGGCCGGTAAAACGACTCCAAGCCGGCCGGTAGAGAATTGTCCCCATGATAATTATATAACTACCTAAGACTAAGTGGGTTCTTTTGAATCCACCACACCCCCTATGGCCACTTCCAAGAAAACCAATTTCCTTGTCCCTGGACATAGACGTTATGTAAACGGGGCAAACCAGGACAGTACAGATGGGGTTTTACAGGATGGCGTGGTTGGATGTATGTCTATCTATGGCAATCATTCGTAATCGTTATTTGCAACAGGATACAGATTCATGTACAGATACATAGTCATGCACAGATACAGATTTACGTACAGATACAGATTCATGTACAGATATGCAGATACAGACTTTCCGAGTAGGATGACCGTGTGAGTGAGGGTCACAGTCGACACGGTGGCCTTCGCGTGGATTTGTTTAAGGTGGATAACAGGTTGCGAATCTGAGACCCACACACTTGGGCATCGGTCGTCCCCAGCGGATCCAGAACACTCCCTATCTATTTCTATGCCTGAATGGGTTAGGGTTAGGATCAGGCACGGTTCTGGATAGTCTCCACGTGTCCAATAATGTAGGTTTGCCCCAAGCACCGTTCTGGATGACTATCCAGAACCGTGTCCGAACATGGTTTTGGATAAAGCACGGTTCTGGATGCAGCAATTCCATCCTCATCTTGTTAGGTTGTCGTGACCTGCCTTAAGCTTATGCAGTATGTCAGTGTAGAAAACCTCAAAGACAAAGATACCTGACAGCACTATTTTAAGCAAGCAGTTTAAATCTTACCAAGGAGGTTAACATATTCTAAACATCCTTGATCTTACAGAGACACCTTTGGTGTGTCGGCGGACGTTATATAAGTTATGTTAAACTTTGCTATTTAAAAGTGGTTTAGTCCGGCTTGTTGCCTAGCACACATGACAGCAGATTTGCCGTGTCGAAATACATTTAGGTTATTAAATATCCGAAGAATATGTAAGCTTATAGATGAACTTTCGAGATGAAGAAAAGAGGCGGCCTCCAACTCATCTTGAGGGTTGGGGACTATTCAAAGCCTATCGGGGACTATTTGGGGACTGTTAGCCAGGTTACCATGACCTACCCTAAGCTTATGCGGTATATATTTCAAGCAAGAGGTGTACTGGTGGATGTTATATAAGTTTCATGTTTGCTATCTTAAAGTGGTTTAGTCCTGTCTGTTGCCTAGCAGAGATGACAGCAGATTTGTTGTGATCAAATAACAGGATATCAGCGTATCACGCGCGCTGACATGACATGTATTCCCCGCTGGACGGATTTAATCTTTAAAGTGGTGTATGATGACCTCTCAGGGGATGTGGTCTCACGATCACGTTTATATAACGTGCTACATGCTGCTGCGGTGCGTACCAGAGTCAGCACTTTCAATTCAATTTCAAGTCTTTATTAAGATACCAAACATAGCAGACAAACATGGCTTACAATGTTGCCTGAATGGTGTTGATATTTACATGCATACAAAATGTCAAATATCATATATTTACAAAAGCTATAAAAACAGTACAGTAAGTGTACAACCCAGATATTTACAAGCTCCAGTATCTTGTGCCAGACTCTATCTGTGCAGTCTGATTGACTGGTGAAGGAAAGACGGATTTAATCTTTAAAGTGGTGTATGATGACCTCTCAGGGGATGTGGTCTCACGATCACGTTTATATAACGTGCTACACGCAGCTGTAGTGGGTACCAGAGGTCCGCGTGACATGTCAACACTTTTGTAAGATTTATTATTTTTTTATTTGATCTTCAGACACCTGGGTGGCTTAGTTCAATTTTGAAAAATTGATTTTCAATAGGGCCCAGTACAAAAATACAATAAAATCAGACATAACAGATACAAACAAAGACCAATATAAACAAAACAGAATCGTTTATACTGGATATACTTGAATTGTAAATGATAACTTAGAAAAGGTCATGCTTGCCAGGGCTAAATGCATGTTTTTTTTCTCGATAATATGCTATTGTTGTCAGTGATCAGGCCGACCACGTTGTATGAGAGACTGTTCCAGATGTGTACTGCTGTATGTATGAAAGTTCTGCTGTGTGTAATGTTTGTTTCACGTGTTGAATCTATGCGCTCCGTGCTGCATGTCTACAACACACTCACTCAATCACTCGATCTTGTTGATGTTTCCTCTTCTCACGTGTTTCTATTTCAGGAATTTATTTATTTATTAGAATTTTCCAGACAACTGGATGGGAGGACAAAACAGGTGAATATACACCTTTGCTAGTTGTCCTCCCAAACATTACAATAATACAGTAATACATTACAATAATACACATACTACAATATCGAACAATCAATAATACAATATTTACATTGGAACGATGTTAAAAACCATACCAATACTAGTGGCGTCTTAAAGCCGTACAGGAGGCGCACCCACATGCGGTGGACCAAGAGCACGGAGCGTCAGGAATGAAGTGCTCATGGAATCTGGTGAATGACACTTTAACAAGTTGACGCTTGAAAGCTGAAATGTTGGACAGCTGATTGGCTTGGACTCCCAGATTACGAAGATCAGGGCCCAGATTATTCCAGACCGTGACAAGCCGTGGGAAATAGGAATAGCTGAAGGCAGATGTTTTCGCTCTGAATGGGGTGAGCATGTGTGATCTGGAGTATCGAGAAGGTCGGGACGGAAAAGAGACATACTTTAGGGCGATTGACCTTGATTTGACAAACATCATAACATCGCTAACCTCACGCCTGAATTTCAGGCATTTCTATTTCAGGCATTTCTTGAGTGACGCTCGAATGATAAATGTTAGCAGTACATTAGGATTGACACCTTAGAGATGCAATTTCATCTTTACATAACGCAGTGAGTGCACCATGCTGTAAAATGTGCATCATCAAAGGTCCATATAACATGACATGGAACTGTATTGACACAACAGTGTACAGCGACTTTCGTAAGGTCTATAAATATAACTACACATACAGACAGACACGTGGGTACAAAAGAATTGACCTATAGGTTAATCAACTACTTGTTCTAAAGGTCTAAGCCTTCTTTTTTTTACCTATTTGAGGTCGTGTGGCACAACGGCAGTATGCTCGACTCGGAACCAAGAGGTCTCGGGTTCGAGTCCTGACATGCCACCGATCTTGTGCCCTTGGGAATTAGGCACTTTACACGACTTTTCTCACTTAACTCAAGTGAAAATGAGTATTGTCAGAGATACTGGAATTTTTTTTAAATATTATATTGTTATTTTGTTAGAGATACTGGAATATTTTTGTATATGACTCTTTTACTTCGTATGTTATTTTATATGTGTGTGGGGCACAACACCAGCAACAGCTGCCTGTGTTCCGCGTGTATTGCACTGTTGCAATTTCAATAAACCATATTTGTACACAGTAAAAGAGTTATTACCTTCTAGACTGAAGTAGGGAAAGCGTAGCCTCTACCAGACTTCGGGAGGCGGCTGGAAAGAGTACAAATCGGCCAAATAGAGAGATAACATGCCAGGGGGATTTGTCTGCTGGGAGAGAACATTTCGTGCCGCACGCGTTCTCTCCCAGCAGACAAATCCCCCGGCATGTTATCTCTCTATTTGGCCGATTTGTACTCTTTCTAGCCGCCTCCCGAAGCCTAGTAGAGGCTAGGGAAAACGTACTGGTTCGCAGTACCTCACGTTGGACACGCCGCCGTGTACCACGTGAACACGTAGCCAGAACGAGACAGGACAGTGAACCCCACCTTGGGTCACGTTGTCCCTCCCACATCTCACACACGTGTCGTGCTGACACCCACCTTCGGTCAGGGTCACCGAAGTTTAACATCGCCAGAGTCGAGTGTATTTCTCTCCCGATAAGCTACCCCGTTACATATCGTGAGGTCGTCTGACGTAGCGGCAGAGTGCTCGACTCGGAACCAAGAGGTCCCGGGTTCGAGTCCTGACATGCCATCATGTGAAGATGATTATTGTCTGTCCTGTATTTGTTTCTATGTGTGTATTGCACTGATTGCAAAGTCAAAGTGTAGAACCACCTTAAATCGTATTGGGGCTGTCTTTACGTTTGTTTAACATTTGCAATGTACTAGTTCGCTGGCCACATGTCTAGTCTACATGTCAGAACGGAAACAGTCTGTCATTTGGTGTTGTTGATTTTGTCTCTTCTTATATCTATAAACTTTCTGTCTAGTCTGGATGGCCTATATGTGTCTGTGTAGCCAGTGTAATCAAGTGCCAAGATCTAACACTCAGCTTCACATGTCTTCATATGTACCAAGGACTAGCAGGCTGTGGAACTCCTTACCAGCCTCGGTCTTCCCTGACAGTCAAGACTGCAGTAAACAGATTCTTGTTGAATTCCTCTTAGAGATTTTCCACTTTTTGACAATTATGTACCATGCAATTATGTATAATGTATTTGATAAGGGTATGTTAGTGTAAATTAAGCGAGGGAAATTAAATTGATGTCACATCTTGAAACAAAGATCATCGTTATACGATGTTAAAGATCAGGTTCACTCTGCACTGATTAGAAAAACAAATTGCCCATATTAGGCGCGACACACCAGCTTCTGTAACTGTATCTATGTGTAACCGGCTCAAACCGGCCCAAACCGCCCCCAGGCACAACAAACCAGTTTCCTACGGTGTTCCTATGCCTTCAAGTGCGCCCACGTTTGTAGCTAAGCAACTCGACATTGTATTGGAGCCATTTACACTGTCTCGTGTTGTGGGTGGAAATATAAACAAAACTATAAAACGCTTTCATAATCCCAGTCTCAATGTTAAACAAGCCATGGATACACGTAAAGCAGAGAGTACAAGTTAAGCCAACAAAGACAGAGATTATGCCGGTGTCTCATGTTGTGACGCAAGTGTTTTAGACAAGTTCAAACCGACACTATCTCTCCTTTAATACCCTTCAGGCAGCTGTTGCTGGTGTTGTGTCCCGCACATACAAACGGATACAAGACAGACAATACTCATTTTCACTTGAGTCTAGTGGGGAAATTCGTGTAATGGGCCCTTCCCAAGGGCACAAGATCGGTGGCATGTCAGGACTCGAACCCGGGACCTCTTGATTCCGAGTCTCCACACGACCCCACCATATACAGGGTCACCTCGACCGTCCCACCAGCTGACGCAAGCAGGTCACGTCTGTGACACCTGTGCTAGCACACCAGGGCTGTCAGGTTGCCGCTGCTAGGGGTGACATGACAGGCCGACTATATAGAACAGCGAGCAGATTATTATTGGACTGAGCAGCACGGCACAAAATCCCTAGTTTCCGTGTGAGAAATTGCCGCACACTTTCCCGGATATTTTAGGTTTCCGGTAGAACCCGGGGGTTTCCGACCTGCACACGAAACGTGTCCAGTCCCGTACATGTCCTGTACACTCCCGGAAATGAACCACTTTTTGTGTGCAGGTCGTGTACTGGACGTTATATGCCCGGACACGATCCCTGTACATCCCCGTACACGGCAGGAAATGGCCGTACACCGCTCCGTGCGTTGCTGGAATATGCATAATTTAGCGGCAATTATCACCTAATTATTCTCCACACGGCAGCGGAAATTCGCCGTGTACGGGTCGGACATGCCGGTACTACACCCCCCCCCCGGCCAAAACCCGCCCCGCTCTCGGGACCCGTTGCTCCCGTTCCCGGGACCCGTTGCTCCCATTCCCGGGGCCCTGCTGTTCCCGTTCTCGGGACCCCACTGCACCCACTACGGGGACCCCCCTTCCTGCTCCCGGGGCTTCGCTGCCCGGCTCCCGAGAAATCGCTTCCCCCGCTCCCGGGACACATTTCGATGTTTTAGGAACACATTTCATTCATAAAAAAAAGTAATACATGTTTATACTTCATTCATCGTTTTATTGGTATAAACAGGATCGCCATTTACAGACTGACAAAAATAACGCTCTATGTATAGTGTATACACGTTATGCACTATGCTAACACTATACAATAATGCAACCTGGTACTTTACAAAAATGTGTAGCCGAAACATAGAAACAATAGCTTTTTCCCGAACTAGCCTTCCATGGACTAAACTTTTAAAATCCGTTGGACCCGGTGTAACTCAGAAATTACTAGTAATTAACAGATTCCTCTAACTTTAAAAAGTAAACTAACATCGCATCTCATCACAGTCACCTCCAAATAGAAGTCCATTTTAGCAAAAATGTCAAAAAGTAACTAATACTGACATATCATCAGGTTAAAAGAGGAAAATAGCCCTCAGATCATGAAAGTGAATGGCGCTTACACAAACAGTCAAAAGACTAAATTTTCAATAAACAAAGAAGGCCTCAAACAAAGTTCTTCAAAATACATGTACGTGTAGCAAAAACATAATGGCAGACCTAACATGAAGTTAAATGAGGCTTGGCAGAAAACAATATCACGTCATTACAAAAAAAGATCATTTGCTCAGAAATTAATTACATGAACACGTATTCAATTTACAATGTCGTTAAAGACAAGCTGTCGGTTTCGTAAAGTTTGCGTTGTCGCCTGTACAAAATGAGGCTTAGTTGTAGATTGAAGGCCAGGTGTTATGCCCCCCCCCCCTGCTTCAGGGGACCATAGCGAAATGTTTTCATCCTGGAAGGACAAACTGCCCCCTGTCTGTCTGCGGGATGGCGTGGTGTTGGTGTCGGTTGTGATCGCAGTCAGGCCGGAGCGGCGTGCTGGGCGCGGGGTGCACCCCGGGCGGGAGTGCAGCGGGGCCGGCCTGGGTCGTCGGAGCCTGCCGGGCGCTTTAACACAGCACCCTCGCCTTTAGATCTGAGCCTGGGTGTGCAGTCTGCCTGTTTGCCTCCAGCCTGGCCTGCAGGACATGGAAAAACGAAAATCTAAGTCAAAAGTCGAAGGCATTTTTGAATTTCATTTGAAGTCACGTGTACATGTACTAGACGTTTTATAAACAAGTGGCAAAGATGCGGACGTCTGTATGGACACATTTCGAGGAGAAGTCATTTATCATTTTTAACGAATGTTTTTAACGTCAGACAGCAACAATTTTGTCCAGATGAAAAGGCTCCATTCATCACGCATCAACGTCTACTTGTTTCTTTTCATTGTAATCATGGGAACAATACAAACACAACATTTCCCTCGGTAATGAAAACAATTCAAATTGTCAAGAGCCTTGTCGGCTTTCGTATGCAAAGATATACATTTGCATAGACTCACCCTCTTCTGTGTGACTGCAGTCGCTTTTCTTTCTTTCTTTTCTGAACTCTCCAACAGCCTGGCGATAAAGTTTCTTCAAATCGTCTCAAAGTATCCCAAATCCGCGCCTGAAAAAAGTACATATGTTCTGAGCAACATACAAACTATATCGATGTACTTCTAAGTAGAAATAATAAACTATGTTATTAATCAGTAAAAAATAGTGTACACTTCTTGCCAAAATAAATATTTCTGCCGTAGGCCAAGCCAAGGTAAGCCAAGGTTTTTAAACAACATGTTTAAGATATATGTAACGATAGTGCCGTATATATAATAGTATCCTTGTTTTAGCTTACCCTTCCTCCTGTCGGTTTGCTGGTTCGTTGCGGTGTTGTCCTTTCAATGTAGTAGAGTCATTTCTTCCGTTGCGAAAACGAAGTAACAGAACGGAATGTTTGACGCCATTTTAGTTCAGGAACATACTAGTAATCTTTGCAAGCCGAGACAAACGTGTTTTGAAAAAGCAAACCGTCGTTGTGACAAAGCAAGATTCAAACGACCCACCAAAACAAAGCATCGCGTCTCTTATTGGCTGGTCCCGGCGAGAGCGAGGTAGGATTGGTCGTCAGTCATATAATCACGTGATCGCGTTCAATACTACAACCATCTTGTTTTTATATTATAGGTTTTAAGTTAAATCGCCTGTACAGTCTGAACACTTGGATGATAGGATGTTTCTGATTGTGTGGATGTATTTATTTCAAGGCAGACAAATGATCTTCATAATTCTAATTCGTCATGATTACATGGCTTTATTCGTTCTAGAATTACACAACTTGTCGCTCACTAAGTGAAATAAAACCGCACTTTAACTCCAACATAACCTTACTCTTTGTAAATGTATCCAAAATCCACAATTAATGTCATGAGGGTTGACTTGTTTTGCTGGATTTCAGTATTTTACCAGGCGTGGGGACGCTGTGAGTTCTCCCTTTGTTTACACAAAGACGCCATGTCAGACACATCGCAATACACATCGACCGAACTACAATGTAAAGCTTGCATATTATTACCCATACATGTACCTAAAAATCATAACAAACTGATCAGGTCATGTTAGTTCAAACCCCTTTAGTCAAGCGTTTGATTACATCATGGTAATGAACCTCACGGATAAACTCTTATTTCCAAAATAAAAAAATTCTGATTTAGACCGGAGTGTAGATTTAGGTCATTTTGACCGAGTTGGTCATATAACCCCAGTGCGGGGCGCCCTACGCTCAAATGTGCTTTGTCGTATGGACGACATCACGATAAATCAAGCCAAGGACGCATAGGTTCAAATGTTGTAGTAACAATCCTTGATCATTCTATATCTAATTTGCTTAGATTAAAGTGCTGGCAACTTTGGTTCAAGTAATTATCACCTGAAACATGAATACACGCAGTACCTAATTACCCCTTATTGTTAGCCGCTCCCCAACACACGCCAAGTGTGCGGGGCGTAAATTTCCGTGCACGTGCACGGCGAGCACGAATCCGGGAGTGTAAGGAAATATCCGGGGCCGTACATGCGGAGCCCGGAAATCCATGGACGCGACCAGGACACGGCGAATTTCACGGGCGTGTGCGGGACTGGAAACTCTTGGAAACGTGGTTTTTCATACAGTGCAGAGCACTTTGGACTAATGCCTCTGGCTGTTTACAGCTTAGAGGTACATATCCAATATTTTGTCAAAAACTTCTCTGTTACATAGCGGATCATAATGACCCCCAGCGGGGGTCTTCACGCTTCGTTAAAAATGGAAAAATCTCAAGATTTATTCCAAAGATCTCAATATTTTAGACGAAATCTTGAGATTATATTAGACAATCTTGAGATTGACGCAAGCAGGTCACATCTGTGACACCTGTGCTACAACACCAAGGCTTTGAGGTTGCCGCAGCTCGAGGTGACATGACAGGACGGCTATAACGCTACAGGCGCCTGAGCCGTTAATGGGAAAATTGATTCCTCCTGACATGCCCGAAGCTTCCCGGAACCTTTGCCGCCGGTCACGAGGCGAAACACGGGTCGCCTTGACTTCAACGTCAAGTGCAAACTGTGCGGTGGGTTCGTTTGGCGTAACGACAGAAGGTTCGGCTCGGAACCAAGAGGTCCCGGGTTCGAATCCTGCCACGCCACGGATCTTCTGCCCTTGGGAAAGGCACTTAACACGACTTTCGTCATTTAACTCATTTTTCACCCTCAGATGAAAATGAGTATTGTCCTGTCCTGTATTTGTACTCTGTGTTGGTTGCGGCATAAAATAAGATGAATCAGATATAACTTGAGTGTGCCGTCGCCATGTTTGGTCATGTTGGAATATAAAAAAAAACGAGAACGAGTAACAGGTGCGGGCAAACCCAAGTCCATCGGGGACAGAAAAGATTTCAAACCTACAAACGTAAAGAAGCCCGTCCCCTTCCTCCCTAAACGCAGCCGCTCCCATTGGCGTTGGGACTCTACCGGCTCCCAGTGCCGTTGGGAATATACCCGCTCCCCTTGCCGTTGGGAATCTACCCGCTCCCAGTGCCGTTGGGAATATACCCGCTCCCCTTGCCGTTGGGAATCTACCCGCTCCCATTGCCGTTGGGAATATACCCGCTCCCCTTGCCGTTGGGAATCTACCCGCTCCCCTTGCCGTTGGGAATCTACCCGCTCCCATTGCCGTTGGGAATCTACCCGCTCCCAGTGCCGATGAGGTCAAGCCGACCGTACTCCTGGCTTACGTAAGTGACCCAAAAAACACACCTGCCCGGCAGTGGAGACGTCCGGAGTTGAACACCTGCGGACAGGCTTAACTCCTAAGACAATAATGGGGAAATTGAGTCGTTCTGAGCGTCTGACATTTCCAAGGACCAACGCTGCGATTTTTACTAGAAAGAGAGACAGTTCCTGGGTTGTGGTAACTTCCAAGTCACGACCGAAACAGGTCACCTGTCAGTGGGAGCCTTGTCCGGGCGTTTTGTCTCCGTACCGGAACACTTAGCTTAAACAGTTAGAAAAAGGAATTTGTCATAGAAAACAACCCTCAAAGAGAAAGCAATAATACACCAGAAAACAATATCAATCAATAGTTTGTGCTTATTAGTTATAAACCTGCATTTCTCCTCTGGTCTCTCAGTCACTGACGAAAGCTAGTGGATACTAGCTGAAACGTCTGACCGTTTCCAAAATCATATCCAGTTGCTTGAGTAACTGATTTTGGCGTATCTTTTTACCTGGATGTCTAACCTTTATCGACACACCAGAAAACAGTTACTAGAGCAACTGGATACTAAGAACTAGTTCGTACATATAAACCTGCTTTTCTGACAACTCTCCGGTGTCACTGATGAAAGGTAGTGGATGCTACCTGAAACGTCTGACCCTTTTCAAAAGCATATATTTCTTGAGTAACTTTTCTTTTGCACTAAAAGTTGACTAGTTCTGCCAGTTCATTCTAGTGACGAATGATGAAGAAAAATGACGGATGTCACTCGAAACGTCCAAAACTAATTTCTGTATTTCATCGAGAAGTAAAGTTTGAAATGTTAATGAGGCCGAATGAAGAAAATGAAGAAAGAGATTCTTTTATACAACTAAGTATTCTTCCGACTTTTGATGACCGTCTGTCACCTTCCTCAGGACAATCTGATTCACATTGCATTGCAGCACAGGTGTCGCTGCTACAGATTTCGGCTAGATAAAACAATTGGCTGCAATGTCCAAACCTCTTTATTCAGTAACTTACCGGCCCTATGAAACTTACTATTCACGGAAGGGTAATCTAATGTGAAAATAGCTCTGTATGCCCATCGATGGTTCCTTAATGTGCATGTCACATGCCTACAAGTGTGCCCACAGAGCCGTGTGAGCTGTCATGGAGCGTCACTAATTCTCTCATTTGTAACGATGCTATATATAAGTGCAGCGAGTAACAGGGGAATCTTCGCTAACTGATTGATTGCCAAGCGCGAAACACTTAAATCTGCACCTGGTCTCAGCTGGATGCATTATGAACATCATATCATCCTGGGTGTACGATATAAATAGTACAATAGAGCTTCCCGCGGA
>NW_017802680.1:714826-732989 GCF_001625305.1 Branchiostoma belcheri | reverse complement strand
AACAGAAATAACAAAATAGTACATAAACATATGAATGCTACATCATACAAAACTTAAAATAATAAACGTCATATAATGACAATTAGTCCTTAGTCAAAAATCATATTACACCTAACCGTTAAAGTAGATTGGGGGACCAGAATTCGAACTTCTTTGTGTTGGATCAAACGTTTCAACTTGTAACTGCCAACACAGATGAGCTTTAATGATAGTCCCGCATGTCTCGTTACGGGAAAAGATATTAGATCTCTGAGCTGTGTGCTGATTGTAAGTCCTACTGGTTCTCGGCTTGTATGTAATATTCAGTATCCCTAGATCCCGCAATACAGACTTGGAGCGCCGATGGCAAATTACCGATGGTTTTTTTTTTATTTTTATTAAACTATATATAAGAATACAGACACGATGACGGCGTACTCAAGTTTGGTTAACTTATATTAACGCCGCCATCAAACAATAAACTTAATACAAAGATAAAACAATACATACCCTAACGAACAGATATAATACACAAAACAATAATAAGACAGATGGGGTTTAGATAAAGAATGAAACTCAGAAGACTAAAAGCGCAGGTCCTTCCCCCCTCCCACCCTTGCTAATGTTGTGATTGGTAGGACACACCAAAGAAATATTGATAATGATAAATTAGGTTGAAGCAAAGCGTCTACTTGAAATAGTGAAATCTTGAGTTAGAACCATTATTTGACAATTAATTTTGAACGTGAATGAAGGGGATCCGTAAAGTAGAAGTTGTTTGAGAGCATTGTCGGAGAGTGAATTTATGTCAAGGAGGTGTCCTACCAATGATTCAAGTTGGCCGAAGAGACACTGTCGTTGAAAACTGTATGAAGGGCAATGAAGTAAGAAATGAGATATGGTTTCGCATTGGCACCCGCAGCTGCAAGCCGGGCTGTGAACTAACGTACGACTGAAAAGGCTGGCGTTCAAGCTGCAGGTGCCAATGCGAAAGCGTGCTAAAAGGGCAGAGACATATCGGGGACCGTAACTAAAATGTTTGACTTTGGTGGGGCATACAGATTTAAGTAAGTGCATTCGAAACAAAGAATAACTAAGACTCCTTGTTGCCACGTCTAACTTGTTCCAATAACTTAAAGCGTAAGGAACAAAAGACTTAGCAAAGCGGTTTGATGAAGTGGTCAATGGTCTTAGATTCAATTTGTTTCGAAGGTTGTACGAACATGTCGATACAATATTGGAGGGGATTAGGTCATACAAATAACTACGAGAAGTACCGTGGATAATCTTGTAGAACAGCAACAGACGATGGTTGAGGAATGAGGATGTAAATAAATGATCATCAACTAAATGAAACATCACAAAAATACTCGTCCCGTTTAAGAACCATTTGCTTGTGATAAATGACCAACCAGAGCATTCTACCAGAGAATTGGAGGTTAAATGCCCCAATTAGGGGTGGTCAAAGGGTTGCTAAGAAAAGGAAAAAGAGGACGAAAAAGAAGAAATGACAGTGACAGAGGAATATGCACAGGGCCAGAGAGAAATCCACAATAATGAATAAAAGAAGTAAAACACCTCTGAAAACTGTTCCTTCTTGCTTGCTGTAGTCTGGGACACACGGAGTCGACAGTGAGCAAGGCCTCAACTTCACTGGAATGAATGAATGAATGAATGAATGATACTTTATTTCCGTGTCGTGCGCTACCCCGCGCCCAGCCCGTGTGGGCTTATAAGACACCATTTCAATAAATTATACATAAACAAAAGAGAATCAAAGGTACAGATAACAGAATCCAAACAAAATATGAACACAAATAAAGGTAGGCTATATACAATAGTGGTGAACAAAGTGAACTCATAACATATCGTAAATGAAAATAAACAAATCTGTACATAATGAACCAAGATCTCACAAAATAAATACAAGTACATAAGATAAATCAAATATAATAAGAGAAAACAAACGTGCAGAAGTAGCAAAAGGTGAAAACTGTTAATGTATTATGAATACTGGAAGTCCTCAACTTCACGGTACACTGGAACTTTCCGACCACACAGTTCTCTCATTCCCATGGGACAACACAGCAGGCACATTGACGTGGGCAGTCTTCACAAGGTATGACGTCCGAAGAGCGTCGAAAAGCTTATTTTCTGGAAATCATTTTGGATGGGCATAGATTGTGTGGGGGCGGTCGATATGTTATTAGTGATATACAATATTGGTAATCAAATATGGACAGCCTGTACACTGAAGCTATTCACTCCAAGCCCCTAGTTCCCTTGGGACAACAAATGACGTGGGAAGGGCGTGGAAAAGCGTTTTTTTCCTGGAAATGATTATGGACATAGATTGTGTGGAGGCGTCCGATATGTTTTTATATTAGTATTCAAATAGACTGCAATATAGACACTATGTAATGCCTGTACACATTCGATGGTTAATTATGTATTACGATAGGATACATGTTCAACAAAAGACAAAAACAAATTAGAAAGAATGAAAAAGTCAAACGCATTCCTGGAAATCATTATGGACACAGATTGTAAGGATCCATCTTCTAAAGAAGACGACAACCACTTAGAAAGAATAAAAAAAGCCAATCATTTTCCTTGAAGTCGTTCATTGGACATAGACTGTAAGGGACGGTCGATATGTTTTAATATTAGTAATCAAATATAGACAGCCTGTAAAAAGCATACTTTGTCAAACATGTGTTGGTATCTGTCGATTGATCATATATTACGATAGGATACATCTGCAAAAGAAGACGAAGACAACTTAGAAAAAATGAAAAAGTCAAGCGTTTTTCCTGGAAATCATAAGGAACATAGATTGTAAGGGGGCGGCCGATATGTTTTAATATCAGTAATCAAATAGACTGCAATATAGACAGTCTGTATTGCTTGTCAACACATTCGATGGTTAATTATATAAACGCATTTTGTCTCAAATTGTACCCTCTATAGCAATGAACGAAATGAACTCTTTGACGTAGCCTCCAAATTCTACCCAAACTTTCACACATATACAAATGAAAAGAAAACTACTCTCCTCTTAACATCCGAAAACCCACAAATTATAGAAAAAGTGGGATCCTTTGTCTTCCTCTGTCTTCAAAAAAGAAGTCAAACCCAGTAGTTTTTACTAGTAGTTATCAGTAGTTCTCTGTGTACCAATCATCTGTTTTTATACCATATGTTTCTTCTGTTCCTGCAATTAGCCCTCGGGCAAGAATTTGCAATAAACAATTATGTCTAACGATAGGATACATGTTCAAAAAAAGACGAAAACAAATTAGAATGAATGAAAAAGTAAATCACTTTTCCTGGAAATCATTATGGACACAGGCTGTAATGGGGCGGCCAGTATGTTTTAATCTGCGTCAGTTACAAATTAGATATAATGAAAAAAGCAAAGCATTTTAGTGGAAATAACCGATCGCCCGTAGACTGTACGGGGGCGGCGTGATGTCGTGATGATGAAGACTGAATGTTTTATGCTGGCTGATAAATATAGCATGGCGGTAATGAAGTAACGCATTAGCCGCGATTGCCCACATGTACAGGCGTCTCTTTAAGTGGTGTACATAGCTGCTATCTAGGCCACACCACTGCTGTCGCTCTCCTTTATATGATATGAATCTTTATTGCATGTTCTTGCCCAGATGGGCTAAATGCACAAGAGGACATGCAGTATGCAAAACATGAGTATTGCATACTGGGACGCTATATTCTAATGCTAATTGTTAGGAATTTATACATTATAACAATACTATATACTACCTATCATCTACTATTAGTTGCCCTTTCTTCTCTATTTTTGAAACATTTGGAAACATAATTACATAGTATGTCTGCTATACATTCGTTCTTGCATGATATCAGGTGTTTAAACATGTCCTGCTTTGACATTTTCTTGCATATCTTGTCTAAATGTAAAATATCGAGTAGTTCTTGGCGTTCATCTTTATATAATGTACAGTCAAGTAGAAAGTGTATCTCGTTTATAATATCATTCATCAAGAAAGATCTACTGGAGTGGATTTAATCCGCAGACGGTGTTGTTCATCTCATCCCATCTCATACAATAAGGTCATGTATTCTTGATTAACTGCCATACAATACCATGCATGTACGTACGACTGTTGAGCAACACAGTCCATTCAGCAAAGATTGACTGCAGTGTTTTTTCTCCACCCACGCTTTTTTCATTTAATTCCATCTCATCTCATCCCATACGATATAGTCGTGTATTGTTGATTAACTACCATACATTGTACCGTGTACGATTGCTGAGCAATTCACTCTCATCCATCCCTCAGTCCAATTTCTTAACCATTGCTTCAGATGATCTGACAACCAGTTTTATCCACAGTTATTGGTGGTCAATCCTCGCAATACGTTTCATGCTGTTCCATTCTCTGATATCAGCCATCCTCTCCCATCTTTACCATCGCCTCTTTCCTCCTTATTAATCAACAAAGCTCTACTGCAGTGGGTTTTCTCCACCCACGCTTTTTTTCATCTCATCTCATCTCATTTCATTTCATCTCATCCCATACAATATATGTATATGTGATGTTGATTAACTGTCATACCTTGTACCATGTACGATTGTTGAGCAATTCATTTTTACCCTATCCGTAGTCTGATTATTCGACCGTTGGGCACCATAAAGGATCTGACAACCAGTTTTATCCACACTTTGGTCCTCGTAATACGTTCCACATATACTGGTCCATTGCCTGGTGTTATGCTCCCATCTTTACCATTGCCTACATACGCCTCATTCCTCCTTGTTCATCAGCAAAGCTCTGCTGCAGTGGGTTTTCTCCACCCACGCTGTTGTTCATCTAATCTTATTCCATTCCATCTCATCTCATCCCATACGATATAGTCGTGTATTGCTGATTAACTGCCATACATTGTACCGTGTACGATTGCTGAGCAATTCACTCTCATCCATCCCTTAGTCTATTAAGTAAGTTCTTGACTGCAGTGGCTTTTATACACCCACGCTTTTTTCATCTCATACGATATACTAGTAGTTGTATGTATTGTTGATTATCTGCCATACCTTGTACCATCTACGATTGTTGATGGACACAGCTCATTCATTCTCATCTATCCCTTAGTCTAATTTCTGGACAGTTGGGGCACCACAGACGATCTGACAACCAGTATTGTTCACCCTTCTCGGATTTCGGTTCTCGTATGTAATACCTTATACTTAGTGTCATGCTCTGATATTAGCCATCCTCCCATAGTTACCATTGCCTAACCCTCTTTTCTCCTTATTCATCAACAACACAGATCTACTACAGTGGACTTTCAACACCCACGCTTCATCTCATCTCATCCCATGCAATATAGTCATGTATTGTTGATTAACTACCATACATCGCACATGTACACACCAGCACAGTTCGTTCATTCTCATCCATTCCTTAGTCTACTTTATCTGCCCACGCTTGTTTGCATCTCATTTAATCTCATCTCTTATCCCATACAATATACTAGTAGTCATGTATTCCTGGTTAACTGCCATACATTGTACCGTGTACGACCGTTGAGCAATTCACTCTCATCCATCCCTACGTCTAATCACTCGACCGTTGGGCAACATAAAAGATCTGACAACCAGTTTTATCAATGAACCCATATCGGTTTTCTTGATCTGTTCCTCGTAATATATCTCTTGGTGTTGTGCCAGTACATTGGCTGATTTTATCCGTCCATTGCCTACTCCCTTTAATCCTCCATGGACTGTTCCTTGTATAATGATCCTGACTAGTCCCGATGACCGGGTTTCATTTATTTAACTGTAGTTACGAGGGCTTCGTATATACCCATGCTTTGTTCGACTCTCGGCCTTTCTAGAACCTTTAATCAGCATCTTATCTCTGTGGCTTATAACCTCTTTCAGGAGTGTTTGTAGTTCCGTGGCTGAGGACTCAAAATGTGTAATTTCACGTCGTTAAAAACAATCACACATATACGTTTGAAAATAAAATCAAATAAAACATTACAAAACGATACCTTATAAGTTTATAACACGTCGTACCAGAAATCCATGAATTGTTAACATATACAGGAGACTGAGGAGCTGACTGGGCGCGGTCTACATTATTGCCGGAAAAAGTATAGCACAGAACAACTTCGGATTACCGTATTGACCCCCCCCCCAATACTGACTAAAGCCCCATTAAGCCTTATATAAACCAACCTGCCAGAGACATACATGGACAAAGTGGATTTCTGGCCACACATTTATATAACGTGAATTCTCTTTCCAAGATACCGTTGGTGATTATGAAAGCAATAAAAATGAATCAGGACATTCGGTAATATAACATGTTCCTTATTTCAGAGTTAAATGGATGAATTGGTGGTTTATTTGCAGCCTTCTTGCCAAAATACGTTTTACTGACATTGATTAATATACTTACAACTCAAATTAACACAAATCTTCAATATTACACAGTTATTTATTCATACATGTTTCAAAAAGAGAAAAGAGAACCTGTAGTTAGATCCAGTAGATAGAAACGTAGCACACAAATGTAACCATTGTTTTTCCTATTCCTGTACCCAAGTTATCTAACTTAGTCCATCTGACCCGTGTAGGGCGTGAACATGCAATAAAGTTCATTGTCATTGTTATAACATGTCACAATGATTAAGGGTTGGGGTGGAGGAGCTTGAGAAAGAAAAATAAACTCCGGTCAATGACCTGGGTATTTCTAGCGCCTTCTGAAGATGGAAACTCAATTTGTCTTGCAAAGATAGTCATCAGCTGGGTGTGGACGGCCACATGGGGAACACAGCTGGGCCCAGCAAAGAGCGATGGAAGGACGAGCCGTAGGCGGATTGACAAGCCTCCGTCCTCAGTTCACCAGCATAAGCTTGTCTTGTGTAGGGTCGTGTGGCGTAGCGGCAGAGTGCACGACTCGGACCTATGAGTCCCGGGTTCGAGTCCTGACATGCCACCGATCTTGTGCCCTTGGAAAAGGCACTTTACACGACTTTCCTCACTTAGCTCAGGTGTAAATGAGTATTGTCCTGTCATGTATTTGTCCCCTGTGTTGGTGGCGGCATTAATATAAGATGATAAAACTTGAGTGTGTCGTCACCACGTCTGGTGACTACATGTTGGAATAAAAAAAACAGTAAGGAGCGATGGAAGGATGATCGAGCCGTAGGCGGATCCATAAGCCTCTGTCCTCAGTTCACCAACATAAACCTATCGGACGGGGAGGTCCTTAAGAACGCGGGAGGACTCAGGGTTCCCATGGCAAGAACCTCCAGACTGCAGAATTCATTTCTGCATCACACAATCAAACTCTATAACAGTCAAATGCAGCCTTAGGTTTTATGTGTTGTACATATTGTCATTGTCGTAAATCTGTATGTTATGTTCGCACCTACGTTGTATTTTTATGTATTATGTAAGGTCAGCACAATTCAGCGGTCCGTAATTCTTTTGTATGTACTGCTGCCATGCTGACCACTGTTTTGAATAAAGAATTAAGAGAAAAAAACGTACTGTAGAGTCTTAGAGCAGAATGTAAGAAAGACTGGCTCAGCCTTTCCGTTCTGGCCTTGGGGAGAGTAAAACTTTAAGGCGCTACAATTCCTCAGCTGCAGCTTCTTCAATAGGTAATAACTCTAGCAAGTAAAAATGCATACTACTTCACAGTATATGATAAAATACCCACTATAGCCGTGTGCACAAAAAACCACGTACTTGACACAAGTACTTGACGTTTTTAATGATGCCCTTGAACAAGCGACAAGTTGCTGTTTTTTCAATAACTATATCAAAAGTAGCATTATTGATATTGTCAATGGTCATTTACTGTTAACTATTATTCTATCATGTTCTTGCAATTAGCCCACGGCAATTTGCAATAAACTATTTTTACTGCTAGGAAGTAAAAATGCATACTACTTTACGGTTAAGGTATATGTCATGCCTACTAGTCGTGTGCATAGAAAAGCATAACTACTTGACATAAGTACTTGACATATTTAATGGTGCCCTTGAGCAAGACGACAAATAATTCTTGGAAGTAAAATGCATACTACGTTACAGTATATGATATGCCTACTAGTTGTGTGCAAATAAATACTCGACATAAGTACTTGACATAACTACTTGACACATTTAATGATGCCCTTGAGCAAGACGAGAAAAATGCAGTTCTTTCAATGATAGTCAACCCGCGGGTATAACGTTATGCCTCACGTTAGAACTATTGTTCGATTGTTATTGATGCAGGAAGGCCACATGTTGATTCAGGCACGTTGCTTCCTGCGATCCGCCTGTTTTCAACAGGATTCACAGCATTTTTCAGAACGTACAATGCCTTACTATTGTCAAACATAGTCAAACTTCGGGTACGCGTTAGAGTTATTGTCAAGGTGTTGATGCACGAAGGCCACGTGTTGGGCCGGGCACGTTGTTTCCCGTCATCTGCCTGTTCTCAATGGGAGTCTTCGCCACAGGATAGCTCGCAACATCCGCGCTTTGCTACATGCTTGTCACAAACAGACACAAACACTTCACAAAAGTACAGTTGCCACAGGCAGGAAATTTCAATCTTCCACCGGAGATGTGTATGGTTGTGTGGCGCAATGGCAGCGTGCTCGACTCGGAACCAAGAGGTCCCTGGTTCGAGTCCTGACATGCCACCGATCTTGTGCCCTTGGGAAAGGCACTTTACACGACTTTCCTCACGTAACTCTGTCCTGTGTTGGTGGCGGCATAAAATAAGTTGATATAACTTATTTGTGCCGACAGTGTGCTGTCACCATGTTTGGTCAAGAAATTTTGGAATACAAAAAAAAAAACATTTCAGAACGTACAATGCACGTCTTACTATAGACAAATAAAGTCAAACTGCAGGTAACGTTACGCGTTACAGCTATTGTCAAGGTGTTGATGCAGGAACGCCACGTGTTGGGCCGGGCACGTGGCTTCCCGTGGTCTGTCTGTTTTCGGCACAGGATTCCCAAGAGGTGCCCTTGGGGAAGGCACTTTCCTCACTTCGTTCAGGTGAAAATGAGTATTGTACATGTATCGTCCCCTGTGTTGGTGGCGGCATTAATATAAGTTGGAAAAACTTGAGTGTGCCGTCACCACATCTTGTGATTGCATGTTGGAATATTTAAAAAAATTAAGAGTTTTTTTTCAATCACAGGATTCACAACATTTCATAAACGCACAATACATCTCTTGCTACAGACAAGGATAGCCTAACTGCGAGTACAAGATGAACAAATTCGAAGGCCATGAGTTGCCATGAGGCCAATCGTCACAGGATTCGCAGACGTACACTCAGGCATCTCGTACTATAGATAAACTTTGTTAACCTTAGAGCTATTGATGCAGGAAGGCCATGTAGTGAAGCGGGCACGTTTCTTCCTGGAACCTGCCTGTTTTCAATGGGAGTCTTCGCCACAGGATAGCTCGCAACATTTCACAAACGCACAATACATCTCGTACAACAGACAAAGACAGTCAGACTGCAGGCACAACTAACAGTAGGGCTAATTATGCACGGAGGCCAAGCACACGTACACTACACGTATTGAGGCGGGCACGTTGCTTCCTGCAAATTGCCGGTTTTGAATGGGAGTCTTCGCCACAGGATAGCTCGCAACATCCGCGTTGCTACATGCTTGTCACAAACAGACACAAACACTTGACAAAAGTACAGTTGCCACAGGCAGGAAATTTCAATCTCCCACCGGAGATTCTGGAGACTAACTATCAAAACAGCTCACACAGGGAGTTTGTTCTTTAGAATCTGCCTCTTCCTCTTTTCCTGGCTTGTCTTCTGTCGTGAGCTATGCATAGTTTTGTAAAGGTTGTCTGTTCTTGTGAATACGGGCGTCATAGAAATGGAAACATCTGGTAATTAGTATGCACACAACGTAAAATGCGGATACCCTCGTTTTCTTGCTTTCTTATGTATATCTGGGATCTAGCCAGCTTTGTGCGGTGAAAACGTGCTTCACATTGGCTACAGGGCGGGCCATTGAAATCCTTCCTCATCGTAAAAGCAAGGCCAATCGTGGTGCACCTGTGCTACAGCAAGGGTGGCAAGAACAAAGAGAAACCTTAGTTGTAAAAGTGCAAGCTTTGTTCCAACACAAGAAAGGAACTTGTCATAAATTTTACAACTATGGATTTTACCAACACCGATGAGCTTTCATTCAAAAGACAATACACGTGAAATGCGTGCTTGCGTGCAGCAACGTAGGTTTTGAAAACGCTGTTTCAGTAGTCAATAGTGGGTTGCCACATCGTTGACTTACATTATTACAGACTACAAAGACCGTCGGCTGCAGAATGGGTGCAATTAACCACCTCAAACAAGGCATTTGCGTCATAAAACGCCCGAAGGTCGGCAGGGTTATCTGTTCATTCAGAAATAAAAGTACGCGCACACTCCTAGCCGACCATGGCCTCCCGACCGTCTCCAGACCATGGTCGGGAGTTGGTCGTAAGCAAAGTGGTTGAACGTGGTTGAAAGTTGGTCGGCAAGGCTGCCCACTAGCCTTTGAAAGTCGTCTGGGCCTTTAAGACCAGATAATGCTCCGCGGCAATGCATGACGGAGGTTGATTGATGGATTGAGGTTAATGCACCCAGGTCATGCCGACCTCTGAACATGTGACAGCGTACACAAAGTCCAGTAATTGGATACCCTACACTTTCACATACTGTAATAGGATAGCCTGACCACACACATAATGCAATTGGATAGCCTAGCCTTACACATAATGCAGTTGGATAGTCTAGCCTTACACATAATGCAGTTGGATAGCCTAGTCTTACACATAATGCAGTTGGATAGCCTAGTCTTACACACACATTTCGTGGACTGTTCGTTCATGTAGCTCGCTCCCACGGGTACCTACAAGGCCTTTCAGGTCAAAGTGTGGGGCAACAACGGCAACAAAGGCAAGAGAACGCTTTACGATATCGCCCGTGGGAGTGCTGCACGTACTTTCTTCTGAAGGAAGAGATAACCGTGACACGTGGCTTTTATACCACTTCAGTTTTCATTTTACTGTGCTTTGCTTGACTCTGCCATTTCTAGATTCTTCAGTCAACATTTCATCTCTGTGAGTGTTTGTAGTTCCGTGGTTGTGATTGATTGATTGATATACTTGATTGATTGATTGATTGATTGATTGATTGATTGATTGATTGATTGATTGATTGAAACATGTGGCAGCGTACGCAAGACCCGTATCCTATCCTAGACATATCATGGAACGTTGAACTTCGTTCATGTAGCTGGCTCCCACGGGTACCTACACGGCCGGTTCAGGTCAAGGCGTAGGGCAACAACGGCAAGAGAACTCTTTGTAATATCGTGCGTGGGAGTGTGTACGTACTTTCTTTCTGAATGAACAGATAACCCTGCCGACCTTCGGGCGTTTTATGACGCAAATGCCTTGTTTGAGGTGGTTAATTGCACCCATTCTGTAGCCGACGGTCTTTGTAGTCTGTAATAATGTAAGTCAATCATATGGCAACCCACTATTGAAAAACTGCAACGAATTAAACCGGGTTTTTGAAACCTACGTTACTGCACGCGAGCACGTGTTTCACGTAGTCAGGTTTTTCTTTTGAATGGAAGCTCGTCTCTGTGTTGGTAGAATCCATAGTTGTAAAATTTATGACGAGTTCCTTTCTTGTGTTGGAACAAAGCCTGCACTTTTACATCTAAGGTTTGCCTTTTGTTCTTGCCACCATTGCTGTAGCACAGACCTATGCACCACGATTGGCGCTCAGGTGACTCTTCTGGCCTTCATTTCATTTATTTTATTTTACCAGAGAAGTACACTCAGGTCTTTTGACCTGTTTTTCAGGACACTGGGAGCATCTGAAGTACGAAGAAAGCGTCTAAGATAAGTCCACAACAGGCAGGAAGAAGCATTACTTGACTGAAGACGGTATCAAGGTATCTCTGGGATAAAATACACAATATACATGGGAAAACACACAATGAGAATATATATACATTACAGTCGCAACTCAATATACATTATAATCGTAAAAAATTGCCACTCAAGTCCATAGGTCGAGAGCTGCAAGTCCCACTCACAGAGAGTCTTTGAAAGATGTTAAAGTTGAGAGCTGTCTTTGCTCCCTGGAAAGTTGGCTCCACAGAACCGGGCCCTGGTACTGCAGAGACCTTGCTTTTACGATGAGGAAGGATTTCAATGGCCCGCTCTGTAGCCCATGCTCTTTCATGTCCCTAATGATGCAAAAAAATCAATGTAGGCATCCGAGCTCTTCGTCGACTTCATCCATAAAGATCAGCCCACGCGTGAAGATTCCAAGAAGCGACGATGAAGGTTGGACATCCAGGTGATAAGGTACGCCAAAAGCAGTTGATCAAACAAGTGGATATGATTTTGGAAAAACCATATCCATTTCCCCGAGTAACTGTTTTTTTGCGTCAGATAAGACGATAAAGTTTTCTGAACCCTGCCAAGATTCCAGGGCGGGAAATGAGAAAGTAAGAGAGGACGGTGAAGGTTAGACATCCGAGTACTAAGATACGCCAAAAAAACAGTTACTCAAGCAACTGGACATTTCAGGTAGCATCCAGTACCTTTCATCAGCGACATGTCGACACTGGAGACTTGTCAGAAAGGCAGGTTTATAAGCACGAACTATTGGCTGTTACATGTATACAAATCAGTAAAGAAATTTGTTGGAAGTCGAAAAGGAAACAAAAGTTCGACAAGTGCAAGACAAGGATGATGCAAATTGAGATTGCGTCTGACCGTTTCCAAAATCATATCCAGTTGCTTGAGTTGTTCTGTCGGCGGTTCCAAGAACCCTCGTTTTGTGCCCCACACTCCTGAGAAATTGGACGCAGGTGTGTGTTGAATTTGAACGCACGTGTCTTTGCCTTTTGTTCTCTCCTACCTTTACGTTACAGATGAGGCATGAATGACGCTCGGCGAGGCTTCATTATCTCACACGGCGGCAATCATTCATCGGGGAGGTGGATTTTTCTGGCCTGGTTCCAAGTTTGATCTCTGGTAGCGAATATACAGAAGAGGCGCATCCCACACATCACACGTAACTGGCATTCAGGGAGAGAGAGAGGGAGAGAGAGAGAGAGAGGGAGAGAGAGAGAGAGGGTGAGAGAAAGAGAGAGAGAGAGAAGAGGGAGGGCCTTGTTCCAAGTTTGATCTCTGGTAGCGAAGATACAGGAGAGACGCATCCCACACATCACACGTAACTGGCATTCACTGAGTGTGTGTGTGTGTGTGTGTGTGTGTATGTGTGTGTGTGTGTGAGAGTGTGTGAGTGTGTGTGTGTGTACGACAGTGTGTGTGTGTGTGTATGTGTACGTGTGTGTATTTTTATACAATATACACAATGCAGCGCAGACATACATCACCAGTTTATTAATAAAACATACTCTAATCAGCTTCTGCAGATTTCATCCCTAGCCGCATGCTGGGAGGTGTATGTTCCGTGCGTCACACAGTTTCCAACAGAGCAGATCCATCTTTGTCTAATCAGTCCCCAGCCTACAGCAGTAGTTTATCCATGCAGTTTATCTCTCATCTATCCCACAGCCCAATTTTTTGGTTACTGGGGCACGACAGGCGGTCTGACAATCAGTTTTTTACACCCTTTCTGTTATTCAACACGTTTCACTACATGCGTTGCAGGTCAGTTACCTGATATCATCCTTCCAACTTATGCCCAGTATGTACATGTACTAATCATGTATTTTGACACTGAGTAAAGAGACTCTCTTTCACGCATATGTGTAGATATGTAAATATTGTACGTTTGGGAATGCATCTATAGCAGCGACACCTGTGTTGCAGTGCAATGTGAACCAGTCAGAATTGCCCTGAGGAAGGTGACAGACGGTCATCGAAACGTCGGCCGAATAAAAGACTTGGTTGTGTAAAAAGAGTCTCTTTACTAACTCTATTCCAAATCATGTTTTGGAATGGACCAAGTTTTAGAATACAGAGGCATTTCATTTCATAATATTCCAAATTATGCTTTGGAATGGACCACGTTTTGGAATACAGCGCAACATGCAATCAACTTCATTTTGTTCCAAAACATGTCTTGGGATGGAACTCATTTTGGAATACAGATCAATTCCATCTCGTAGTATCCCAAATCACTGGGACAAAAGGGAATGCATAGAATAAAACACGTTTTGGAATGCAGAGGCATTCCATTTCACAGTATTAAAAACTATGAACCGCGACGGGGGCCGACATCGTCTACCAGATACCTTTGACCCAGTGTTGACGTCACACTTCAAAGAAGCCACGTGACAAGCTTCACTGTGTCAGTCTACTGAGGAAGACCAGAGTGACTGGTCGAAAGCTCTAGGTGAGAGAACTTTTTTGTGTTGGACCAAAAGTTTAAACTTTCAACATTAAAAATTATGCTTTGGATTGAAACACGTTTTGGAACGCAGCAACGGCCTATGACGAATGTAACGCGCCGTAACATGTGCGCCTGCGGTCCCATGGCACACTCATTCCCCTGCACGGTCTCTAACAATCCCTCTAAAATCCTGCATTCTATATCACGTCTATTTGATGGGAGATTATGATACATACTTACGAGGGACTCATAAACCACTAACATCCCTCATAGGACACAGACCAAAGCATACCTGTATCCTCCCCCGTATATTGCACGAGTCTGAACGAACAGCCTTGATTCTTTCCTTTTGTAGGAGGCCGTTAAATCACAAAGTGGTGTAATCGTGTTCCCGGGCGATTTTCCATTAAATCACGTCTCTTTGATGGGAGGTTAAAACGTTTGTTGGTTACTGACGCAAGACGTAAAACGTCACGCATAGACAAACGTGTTCTGAAATCGCCTTCAGTGCAAAGGCTCAGCTCGTATGTAAAATTATAAAGAGGTGTAATCAAGTTTCCAGACATTCTTCTGGCATCTAAACATCACACACAGACCAACGTGTTCAAAAATCACCGCACACTGCAGTAACATCTTTAAGGACAGCAACGATCTTTTGCCTTTGTCGAATGCGGTAAAATCACAAAGTGATCACTTAAGTTTCCTAGACAGAGCTTCTGGCATCTTGCATTAAATCACGTCTTTTTTTATGTAAGGTTAAAACTTTTCTAAGTTACTGACGCAAGAAATAAAAGTCACACATAGACAAACGTGTTCCAAAATCGCCTTCAGTGCAAATGAAAGGCTCACCTCATGTATTTTGCTTTTGTCGAAGTGGTGTAAACAAGTTTCCAGACATTTCTGGCATCTACCATTAAATCACGGTTACTGACGCACTAAATAAACGTCACACACAGACAAACGTGTTCCAAAACCATAGTATATTGCAATGCCTTCAGTCCTTATGTCTTGCATTCGTGGTGTAATAGAATTTCCTAGACAGAGCTTCCTGCGTCCTCCATTAAATCACTTCTATTTGACGGGAGGTTAAAATGTTTGTTGGTTACTGACGCAAGAAATAAAAAAAAAAATCACCCACAGAGCAACGTGTTCCGAAATTGCCGCATATTGCAATGCCATTATGTTCTTCTTTTGTCGAAGGCGATAAAATCATAAAGTGCTGTAATTGAGTATCAGGCGATCTTTCTGGCATCCTCTATTATATGACGTCTATTTGGTGGGAGTTTAAGACTTTTTACGATTACTGGCGCAAGGTATAAGAGAACTTACATCACCCAAAGTGAAGAGCAAAGTTCTTTGATCACAACCATTTATTTTTTTACGAGCCAACGTTTCGATGACCGTCTATCAGGGAAATTCTGACTGGTTTACTGTGCACTATGTTCGGCAATGCATTGTTAACAGTAAAAACTAGGCTAAGTGCACTGTGAACCAAGTAACAGTGCACTGTGAACCATGTAACACATTTAGTGCACTATGCACCAAGCTTACGTAACATCTAGCGTCAGTGCACAGACGGTCATCGAAACGTCGGCCGTCTGTCATCTTCATCAGGGCAATTCTGACTGGTTTGCTGTGCAGTCCTTCAGTCCAAAGGCTCAGCCCATACATTCTGCTTATGTCGAAGGCGGTAAAATCACAAAGTGGTCTAATCGAGTTTCCAGAAATCCTTCTGGCATCCTCTATTATATACTGACGCAAGACATGTTTCAAAATCGCCATATATTGCTTTTGTTTCTTTCTGAATGATCAGCCCTTACACTCTGCCTTTGTCGAAGGTGGTAAAATCACAAATTGGTGTGATCAAGTTTCCAGACAATCCTTCTGGCACCCTCCATTATATCGAATCTTGTTTCTGGAATACTGACGCAAGACATAAAAAAAGAACCTAACATGTTTTAAAATCGCCATATATTGCTTTAACATAGGTCTGAATGATCAGCCCTTTGTTGAAGGCGGTAAAATCACAAAGTGAGTGTAATCAAGTTTCCAGACAATCCTCCTCTATCCCATCGAATCTTGTTTCTCGAATACTGACGCAAGACATAAAAAAAAAGAACCTAACATGTTTTCAAAATCGCCATATATTGCAATTCCATTATGTTCTGAAATTGTCGAAGGCGGTAAAGTCATAAAGTGTTGTGATCTTGTATCAGGCAATCTTTCTGGCATCCTCTATCATATGGCGTCTATTTGGTGGGAGTTAAACACTTTTTACGATTACCATATATTGCTTTAACATCGGTTTGAATGCTCAGCCCCTACGTTCTTCCTTTGTCGAAGACGGTAAAATCACGAAGTTGTGTAATCTAGTTTCCAGAGAATCCTCCTCTATTCCATCGAATCTCGTTTCTGGAATACTGACGCAATACATAAAAAAATCTTTCAAAATTGATTTATTGAAATTGCAACAATGCAATACACGCAGAACAAAAGCAGCTGTTGCTGGTGTTGTGTCTCGCACATAGAAATGAATACTGGACAGACAATACTCATTTTCACTTGAGTCTAGTGGGCAAATCTATGTTTCGCAAAATCACCATATATTGCTTTTGCTTCTTTCTGAATCATCAGGCCTTACGTTCTTCCTTTGTGGAAGGCGGCGAAATCACAAATCGAGCGAAATCGAGTTACGATATTTACGCCACGGCTTCACAGAAAGCGGTCAGACACTCCGGTAATGGACATAAATGAGTGGGATCGCCCCGGGTTAGACCGGGCTGTGCGCAAACGGAATAACAAATTACACCACTTGATAAGAAATTACTTTGCGCGGGAGTTTTGTGACGTCTGGGGAAGATAACCCCCGAGATAGCGATGACGCGCCTCGTCATCGAATTATCGAACCGCGCGCCGCCCTCTGATTGGCTGACACGCCTGATGAGTGGATCAGATTGGCTGACACGTCTGGTGGGGGGATCTGATTGGTTGGAACGTCTGGTGGGGGATGATTGACGTCTCCGTAGGACGGCAGGTTCGGTGCGTGGGTGGTGGGAATAAAAGAGGCCACAGCCCCGGGTCTGCATCAGACGGACTTCTTACTCCTATCAGATCGGTAAGTGCGCTGGATACTCTGCTTTCTTACTACTGCGGGCGCGCCCGTAGTCTTGTTATATGGTAGAATGTTTGCATGCTTCGTTTTTTTTTTGCTTATTTCTGTTTTGCAATGTATGTTTTGCATCGCGATATTGTTTCCACTCCAAGTGAAGCACGAAAAATGATTTCCTGACTTAGACAAGCTAAACTGTAGATGGTTTTGGAAATTTCTGTTTTGCAATGGATATGAAGCGTTGCGCTGTTGCTTCCAATAGAAAAGCAGCGAGAAAAAGGATTTCTTGCCTAAGATAAGCTGAACTGTAGATGGCTTGGGAGAAAGAGCTGCTGCAGCTTTGTTTTCGACATTGCCAGCATTTGTATTTGTCCCTGTTAAGTTGTAAACCGGCCTCCCGTGCAGGGCCTAGCCTGTTCTTGGCGTTGGTTCGCGCTGGTTAAGCCTTTATCGCCGTAGCCTTGGCAGCCGGAGTCGGCCTCATCTCCGTGACATTTAGAGACATTTCCACGCCGCGCCGCCCACACCGCGCCTGGCATTAAAGCTCTAAACACCACAGGAGCTGCACAGTAGCCTGTAGTCTGTCTCAAGTACAGGAGCTGCACAGTAGTCTGTAGTCTGTCTTAGGTACAGGAGCTGCACAGTAGCCTGTAGTCTATCTCAAGTACAGGAG
>NW_017802680.1:683285-714806 GCF_001625305.1 Branchiostoma belcheri | reverse complement strand
TTCTGGGCTTAAAAGGGCGTGTATTGGAAAGTAAAAACCACTGCTATTTGCTAAACTGTCTGTCCCCGCTAAGGTATTTGTCCCCACTAAGTTGTAAACCGGCCTCCCGTGCAGGGCCTAGCCTGATCTTGGCGTTGGTTCGCGCTGGTTAAGCCTTTATCGCCGTAGCCTTGGCAGCCGGAGTCGGCCTCATCTCCGTGACATTTAGAGACATTTCCACGCCGCGCCGCCCACACCGCGCCTGGCATTAAAGCTCTAAACACCACAGGAGCTGCACAGTAGCCTGTAGTCTGTCTTAGGTACAGGAGCTGCACAGTAGCCTGTAGTCTGTCTTAGGTACAGGAGCTGCACAGTAGCCTGTAGTCTGTCTCAGGTACAGGAGCTGCACAGTAGTCTGGCTGTTTGTCTCAGTACTGGGTGTGCGATCCTCTTCAGCAACAAAACTTCCCAGAGAGATCTCAGGTACAGAATCCACTGCAAAATTTTCCCTAGGTATGGGATCCATTGCAGGCCCCAAACCTTCCCAGCTCGTTGCACGGACTATTTCTATGGTGCGTTGACCTGCATCAATGACTAGTTCGGTTTGTCTAACGAGTTTTTCTCCTCCTCCTGCCGTGCAGATTTTTTTCTCTCCGAGGCTCCCTCCTGGAAATGCGCGGCCCGATGAAGCAGGTTCGGCTGGTGGTGCTGGGCGCCGGCGGCGTGGGGAAGAGCTCGCTGGTCAGCCAGTTCATGCGGGGCGTCTTCAACACCTTCTACGAACCCACGGTGGAAGACTGCTACCGGCACTTCCTGCACCTGCCAGGTATGAACAGTTCGATTTCCTTATTGTCAGTAAGTTTTAGGAGGTCATAGATACAAAATCTTAATCAGTATAAAGGCATTGAAATATTATCTGTATGATTCGTGTAAAATAGGACAGTGATCGGTGTTTACTGCAATTAAGCCAACTTCCAGCTAGGAATCGTTTGCTTTTACCTTTCTAGTTCAGAAAATGAATAGATCTGAACCTGGCATGGATAACTTTCCGATGCAGCTAAATTTACCATTGGAGCTTTCCGTGGTGCTGAACTCCCGGCTGTTGTGCACAATGCTTTCCATTGGCTATAACGCTCAAATAGCGACAAGGTTAGCGTTGGGCAGGCTTTAGGACTATAGAAGTCATAGATACAATCATTGAACCGTAGACACAAGCGATACAGAAGCATGTAATTGTTGTTTGACAATACGGGAGAAGCGGTGGCCGGGCATTCACATTACACAGGCGGAGACTGTTGTTGACATAAGCGCAATACAGATCAAGCAAGCAGCGTCGCGCCACGCAATTTCTCTACATGCATGATCTAGGTTTAAATACTAGCGCTAACACCACAAAGCAGTTACTCAAGCAACTTGGATATAATTTTTGGAAACGGTCAGACGTTTCAGCTAGTATCCACTAGCTTTCGTCAGTGACTGAGAGACCAGAAGAAAAATACAGGTTTAAACTAGCGTGAACAGTTTTATTTGTCCCGGCCAGTCTTTTTTAAGCTGCCCCGCATAAACAGTACCCACAAAAACTGGAACCATCTTTAGACATCTCAGTTGGTGGCCTGATATATACTGAGCACCGCGTGCCGGTATTAACAGGCGTTTGATCAGAAAACAAGGACGGAAATGTGAGCAAGACTCCACAAAAAAAAAACCGCGGCGGAAAATCCCTGTGTGTTTTTCTACCTGTGGGGTAGTAGAGTAAACATACAGCCGCCTTTACAGTAGAAATCCGCTTGCGCAAGTTCCCCCAACTACTTCAGAGACATGGCGTCTGGGTGTTTGTTTTAAAACTCCAAGGTGATGTTTGAACAAGAATGACGGAGAATCCGCCGGTTGCACTTAGATCTAGGTCTGGTTTCGAGCTTTGTAGATTCCAGGTGGCACATGGGTATGATTCAGCCCGCCCGGCATTTAAGCTTAGTCAAAAACACGCCAACGTCAGACTAATGTTTGCCTTCAAAAAGAACAAAAAAGCTTATCACAGAAAACAGTCTGTGTTTTATCCGGAGAAGTACATGTTCGTGTTTAAACAAAGCGCGGTCCTTTGTTTTGCAATGGTTTACGTAAGAGACCTTTTCGTTCGTTTTGTGAAAGTCAAAATCGCGCCGATTAGGAATAGATTAGGAAACCCTTGGCGCCCGGCCAGTAGCTACAAGCATAGCTGGCCCCGAAGCCTTCCTCGCAATACTTACCAGACACACAGCGTGCGTGGTCCAGTGGTTAGCGACCCTTTCTCTAGACCAAGAGGTTTAAATCCATTTTTTTTGTCACTTACTCAATATGCATGTTACTTGAAACGGTCATTAGGACGTGGTGTTAAGCCGTGGTCCACTGTTCATTGCACCTGTAAAAACGAATGGCGGAATTTCTCCAGTACCTGTAAATACTGTACATAGAGCCTGTCTTCTCTGCCACGACCAGAGAAGGATTAGACCACTCATGATCACTGTTGCCTTGACAAAAAAAAACAGTTGCTGACTCATAAATTGCCGCTGAAAACAGCCGCTAAGCACTTTACACTTCAAGCGGGTCTGTTACAAGCTCAGCCCTAGCCCTGGTCGGGACATCGGCCCACACTTTGAAAGCCTTTTATCTGGGTCAGGCGAGCTGGCTGGATCAGATATTGGATAAGCAGCACAACACGCGCGTCCTTCTGCGCTTTAATCCTTCTCTTTCCGAGAAATCGAGTTTTGTAATGCTCTATTCTTGAGCATGTTTAAGCGAATTTGCTCGGGGGGAATAGACCACTACTAAGCACTAAATCACACCGCAGAGTGTGAAAAGCAGAGACGCTATTCAAAGTTTCAACTCCCCTCCGCGCCGTTAATACACACAGCTGAAGGATATAGAATATCTATATATGCTCATAATTTCAGCCAGCGGGATACTGCTGCTCCAGTGTATTGAAATCTTAGAGTGGCAATTTTTCTAAAGAAAAGTCAATTTCTACAATTTGATGAGTATATTCGTGCATCCCTGGTAGAGACTCTAAGTTACACAACAGAAGAGCTTTTCTTTGAGTGGTATTTTTATGCTGAAAAGTCTCCTCAATTTAATTACTATTTTCGTGCATCTCTGGTTGAGACTCTAAGTTACACAATAGGGGAGACGAAGCCTGCTCATTCGTCCTAAATTTACAAAGGCTGGGCTTTTCTTCGAGTGGTATTTTTATGCTGAAAAGTCTATCTCCCCAATTTGATGACTATATTCGTGCAGCCCTGATGAGGTTACACAATAGAGAAGGTGACGTCCTACACTTTACCATTTTTTTCTTCTAAAAGTCTACTTTTTTGCCCCAATTTCATGGCTATTTTCGTGCATCCCTGGTTACACAACAGAGCAGGCGACATGTCTGATTATTCGTCCTAATTTTCCAAAGGTTGAGCTTTGCGAGCAAGTCCCGCGAGTGGGCCGGAGCTCTGCGCGTCAAGTGGAGTTACAACAGATCGGGGTTAAAAGGATCAACTCCTCTCGCCGTCTGTAATGTCACACTGCATTACCGAACGCCTCCAATGAAACATTTCACTCCCAGACGGTACTCAGACTTGACTTTTTAAGTGCTTTTAGTATCGTACGATTCAGTAATGTCAGGGAATGATTCAACCAGCCTCCCAATTAACTCTCATGGATACTCAGAGACTTGAATCTAAGTGTTTTTAATGTCAGTGTATTACAAACCCCTCCTACAATAAACTGTAGGAGTCCTGGAGTCAGGAAAAACACTTGACTTGGCTCTGAGTGACTTTGCTATAATATTCAGTAATGTCAGACAATGACTCAACCAGCCTTTAATTAACTCTCATGGATACTCAGAGACTTGAATTTAAGTGTTTTTACTACACGGTTTTTAATGTCAGTGTATTAATCAACGCCTTCTACAATATAAATTGTAGTAGTCCAAGAGTCAGGGAAAACACTTGACTTGGCTCTGAGTGACTTAAACATCACATCATAAATGTCAGTGCATTACTTCACACGCCCTCTAATAAACTATGACACTTGCTTGTACTTGACTTTCAGCTCGAAGTGTTTTTCTCAGAAAGCGCAACACTTTTTCAGCACTTTATTTTGAGTCAAAGTCAATTTCGGATCTGTAATTTTCTTTGCTCGAGTAAACCTATGTTATCAAGATCTCAGCTCTTCCAGGGGTACAGTAAAGGTGACTCCTACCAAAGTCAAGCTGCTTTTCATTATCAAGATAGACTTTCAATTCCAAACAGGCACTCTAAAACTGCAATACACTGGAGTAACAGAAGCTTTTTGCTGACAGAAATGATAGTATCGTGAACATCGTGTTTTTTTAACGGAGTAGTTCAATGCAAGGCCTATACGACCACCTCTCGGCATTGAACTAGAAAGATGAGAGAAACATGGCTATGTCAAGACATGGCGGTGAACGTTTGATTTGAAAGCCTGTAGATTGTAGGTTGGTGGGAAACACTTGTCAGGGAGGAAATTCCAAAGCTTGGCCGTACGGGGGAAGAAACTGTCACTGTAGAAAGATTTCAAACAAGGTTTGGGAACGATGTCTGAAAAAACAGGGCATCTCGCTGAAAGAAAAAAACGATCTCATTACCGATGATTGTTTCCATTGAAGCCGCCCGCCTGTTTGATACACACGAATGCTGACCTTTTCAGCCTCTCATTATCCACATGTGGACGGCTCTGAGCGCTTTGTAGTCCTAATTGTCTCGCCTGCGGCTGCAGAGCTGGGTAATGAGACCCGCAGTTTGAAGCTCAGGTTATCAGACGGGTGCTAATCGTTCTACAGAGCCACAGAGCAGAACTTCACGCCCAATTACCCAGATTACGAGCGGCTATATGAGAGCCCAGTCAACACTTGAGACAGATACTTTTTTTATTTTATTATGGGTTCACCACACCACGAAGTGGTGTGGTGAAACCATATTGCTTTTTCTGATGTTTCTTCTTCTCCTTCTCCTTCTCCTCCTGCCATATATTTAAATGGATTCAGCTTCTTCATTTTAGGGCCTAAGGTCCTGAAATTTGGTATGGAGGTACAGTGGGCAAATACCCCTAGGCGTTTTTTAAATTATTGTGATACAGGCTTTTAGAATGGTTTTATTTGAGTTTTTTGGCTGTGTAATAGCTAATGTATTACTGTGTAAGTGTGCAGTGTTTACCACATTTGGACATGAGTCATCACAATGGCATGCAAGGCATCAACCAATAGGCATGCAGCTTTCCTCTATTCTCCTTGCTGATTGGCTGTTGGGATTTAACTGGCTTAACTTCATTTACACCTGCACAGAGCCATGCCATACTGACAGTATGTCTGTATTCAAGTGTTTTGGTAGGTATTTTAAGCTTTCCTGCTCCAGCATTGGAATGCGGGCTATGAACGCTTCTTTTTATCTTGAAAATCAACAGTTTGCATTATGCAATCCTAACCAATAATGTAGGGAATAGCTATCCAACTGTTGTAGTCTTAGTTGTATGTTACTTCATACTATAGTTATATCAATGTAAAGCATTGTTTTCCCTTGTGTTTCTCATTCTTTCCCTGCCATGTGGTAAAATGTGGTGAACCCATCGCTATATTTGCTCCAAAGCAAATATTGGCCTTTCTAGTTGAAATTGCAACAATGCAATATACGCGGAACAGAGCAGCTGTTGCTGGTGTTGTGTCCTGCACATAGAAACAAATACTGGACAGACAATACTCATTTTCACCTACTTTTTTATATTCCAACATCTAATCACAAGGCGTGGTGACGGTGCACTCAAGTTTTTTTTCAACTTATATTAATGCCGCCACCAACGCAGAGGACGAATACAGGACGAGACAATACTCATTTTCACTTGAGTTAAGTGAAGAAAGTCGTGTAAAGTGCCTTTCCCAATGGCACATGATCGGCCCCATGTCAGGACTCGAACTCAGGACCTCTTGATTCCGAGTCGAGCACTCTGCCGCTATGCCACGCGACCCCACTTTAGTCACCACTTGAGACAAATACTTCAACCTCAGGCGGCACAGACAACACATGTCCTCACTCGTGTCTAAGATATTTTATATTGTGACGAGAGAATAAGTGGTGCAATTCCTTGTTGGGTCTGCTTTTCGGTTTTTAGATTTAAAACGCCGTGTCAACTGTTAGATGTAAAACGTTCTGAGAAAAATTTCTTATCCAGTCTCAGGGAGCATTGAAATAGATATAAAGCATTCAGGGCAGCAAGTCTTTGACAAATGTCAGTTGGTGCCAATCCTTGTTGAATTTTCAACGCGGATCTGCTTTCCGATTTTTAGATTTCACGCGTCGTGTGATCTTTAAAGAGATTTCTTATTCAGTCTTAGAGATGATTGAAATAGATATTCCGCTTTTAGAGCGACAGTTCTTGGCAAATATATTCGATTTCTAGAACCTCCAAATGTCCAATAAATGATACGGAAGCGCTCACTTGGCGGAACCTTTCACAAGGTGATTGTGTTTTATTTTGACGTGTCGCGAGGTTCGATCTGACGTAGGCAGGGATGGACTCATCCCCAAATATGGCATGTAGGACAGCGGTGTTGCCGTCTCGCCTTCTCCCGTTCGCGCGCTTGACGTCACCGTGCGTCCGCCGGCGGGCCGAGCGTCAGCGCTGCGGAAGTGACTCGCGCCGCGGGAGATCCCGGATCTGCGTTTGGAAGTCAGAAGCGTCGGAAGCACTTTGTAGAACGACATCGGTATAAAACTGAGAAATCAAACGTGTAACACGATACGCAAAAAAAATGAAACCGTTACTAGTTCTCACCAAGGAGGTTAAAACGACATACACCAAAAAACTAGCTGTTACTCAAGCAATTGGAAACGGTCAGATGTTTCAGGTATCATTCACTATATTTCGTCAGTGACACTGCGGTTTTAGCAAAGTGAACGCTTTTAGCACAACAGCCGCGTTTTTAGTACCACAAACAGTTCCTATGGTAAAGTAAGCTGCGGAGGAAATGTCCATGTCCAGATCTACTAATTTTCTGAACTGGAAAGTTGCAGGAGAGTCAGAAAAGCAGGCTCATAAGTACGAACTATTGATTGATATGCAAATGTAACAAGTGAAATGTGATGTTTGTTGTCCGTGCAATGACTGTCGACGTTTCTGACCTGTATTTTTCTCTTGTCCCTCCAGACGGCAACATGCACAGCATAGAGATCCTGGACACGGGCGGCACGCACCAGTTCCCCGCCATGCAGGAGTTAAACATCAAGACCGCCCACGGATTCATCATTGTCTACTCCATCGACGACGCAGAGTCCTTCAAGGAGGCGCACAAACTGCGCAAGCTCGTCGTGAATGTCAAAGGTCAGTATACTCACGTGACTCCGGTCATTTTCTCATTGACATTGACCCTGAAGGAAAACAGTAACGTTAGTTGTTATTTTTTTAACGAGTTTGCTCAGTGCATGGCCACATGGACCACTTCTAGGCACTGAACTAAAATTTAGCAGAATCTCTTCTCCCTAAGTCAGAAACATCATGCCTAGGCATCATGCATGAAGTCCGCCATGTTGTTTGACCTTGTGACTAATCGAACCCTTGTTCTTTTCCCGCGCAGGTACCGAGAACATCCCGCTGGTGATGGTCGGGAACAAGTCGGACCTGGCGGTGGACAGGGAGGTGCAGAAGGACGAGGCCGTCACGGCGGCCAGAGAAGAGTGGCGATGCCCCTTCCTGGAGACCAGCGCCAAGTACAACCGGAACGTCTACGACATTTTCCTCGCCCTCTTGAACAGTGTGGAAACCTGCGAAAACAGAGACTCTAACAACAAGCAGAAGAGTTCGGAAAAGAGAAGATCCAGCGCGTCAAAAACCATCAGCACGTTGAAAAAGCTGCTCAAGAGCAGAGGCACCAGTAACTCCAGTAACGACGACGTGTTTTCTTAGGAAAAAATAAGAGAAAAGAGAACTTAAAAGAAAGGAAAAAACTAGATAACTAAGATTACCGTTAGGACTTTTACCCTGTACCTGTACTATGTGGTGTCTCTGTCCAGGAAACTATACAAGACGAAAGACTCTACTAGATAAGTTTGTCTTTACGGTAAATAGCTATGTTATACTTGTGATGTTTTTTCTACTGAAGATCAATAGACTTTGTTGATGTAACGTTATCAGTGATCATGAGTCTTTGTTATTAAATCAGACCTAAATGAGCCATCAGATACATTTCACAGCTTGTAAACCATGTAAGATGTGTCCTGGTCTCGCTTGGAAGTGTCCACGGTGTTTATTCTGTATAACCATTGCTTGGAAGTGTCCATCAGGTGTTTATTTTGTATAACCACCGCCTGGAAGTGTCCAACAGGTGTTTATTTTGTATAACCACCGCTAACAGCGGATTGAAGCTGTCTAATAAAATCAATCATATCTGAAAACTGATTTTGTCGATGTTGCTTTTGTCTTGAGGTACTGTTAGCTTCTTCATATAAGCTAGGTTATACACACAACGGGGCAACGTTATTCTTCCTGTAGATATGGGTCATGAATACCAGCTGAAATCAAATGAGTAAAAGTTATGTATATGATTTTATTACAATCTTATAAACAAAATACATTTTCAAGAGAATATTAGTAATTTTAGTCTCCTTAACTCTCCGAGCAAGAGATCAACCAGTCAATCAATCAATCAATCAATCAGTCAGTCAGTCAGTCAATCAGTCAGTCAGTCAGTCAGTCAGTCAGTCAGTCAGTCATTCATTCATTCATTCATTCATTCATTCATTCATTCATTCATTCATTCATTCATTCATTCATTCAGTCAGTCAGTCAGTCAGTCAATCAATCATTCATTCATTCATTCATTCATTCAGTCAGTCAATTAGTCAGCCAGTCAGTCAGTCAATCAATGAAGCAACCATCTAATCAATCAATCAATCAATCAATCAATCAATCAATCAATCAATCAATCAAACAAACAATTATCAATCAATCAATCAATCAAGTATATCAATCAAACGATCAATCAACCAACCGGTGTATTGGTAAAAACAGCAGACTAGCAACCCTAGGGGAGTTCGGCAGCCTTCGGGAGGTCATATTCAGTTAGCCTCCGCAGCAGGCTTATAGAACTGGGGGTTTGGTGGTCTTCGGCTGTTTTCTGATTAGCCTCCGTAGCAGGCTTATAGAACTGGGGGTTTGGTGGTCTTCGGCTGTTTTCTGATTAGCCTCCGTAGCAGGCTTATAGAACTGGGGGTTTGGTGGTCTTCGGCTGTTTTCTGATTAGCCCAGTTAAAAAAAAATGGGGGTAATTCAACCAGGCCGGCTATGTTGTCTATATGCAATCAGAAAAAGGCACATAAAAGCTCCCAAAGACCATGAAGACCCCCCAACCCCCCAGTTTTTGGTATGCTATGGAGGCTAGTATTTAGCTATGAGTGACAGGGGCGTGTGTGACCATAACCTGAGTGATTAGTAAACAAGCCCCCCTCCTGTGATGTGTGGGACGGACGCGTGGGTGATTGGATGGTGATATAATGGCGATAATCTCCGTGCAGCTCTTGGGAGGTAAAATTCACGACCTTTTCTCGCTGCCCCCATTCAGACATGGGAAAGTGGCTTGTAAAAAAAACTAGACAGCCCCAAAAGGTCATGACTTACCTCCCAAGGCCAGACATCCCTGGCCCAATGTCCAGGGATTGTCGCTGTCCCATTGGTTAGTAAGACAGAGATTGTCGCTGTCCCATTGGTTAGTAAGACAGAGATTGTCGCTGTCCCATTGGTTAGCTAGACAAAGATTGTCGCTGTCCCATTGGTTAGCTAGACAAAGATTGTCGCTGTCCCACTTGTCAGACTTTTTGGTTAGCCCACAGAGACCACATCTCAAACAGTGAAGGACGGAACAGAGACAAGCAAGACTCGGGATAAAGTCTTGCTTGGCTCTGTTCCGTACATCACTGTTTGTGATGTGGTCTCTGTGGGCTAACCAAAAAAGTCTGAAGTGGAACTTGCCCTATTCTGCCCTGCTCACATGGCCACACGCTGGAACAAAATGATTCGCTTTTTAAACTTTGACGTACAAACTATTTGAAATGTGAATCAGAGCTTACCAATTAACCCGTTCCTGTTTGGTGACCTGGGTCTTGTTCTGTACGTCTTGTGCGTCATCTACAGAAAAATGAACTATCGAATCAGAGCTTACTCGATGATTGTTTGACGCAAACAGCCCGGCCGGGCCCCGTTTTTGTAAGTGAGTGTGCCCTAAGACATAAGCTAAACAGCTGAGTCAATTAAACTGTTCCTGTGTGGTGACCTGTGTCTTACTCCGTACATCTTGTGCGTCATCTACAGAGAAATGAACTATCGAAGCGGAGAAAACGCGGCCGGTAAATGTCATTGTGAAATTGAACTTGCCCTACCCTAACGTAAATTGCTGTTCCCAGTGTTATTCAGCATGTTTTTTGTACAGGCTGTGAGGCAGTTTTTTATGAATCAACTGTTATAAACTGACATTTAGGGCTTCTCCCCACAAAAAAATCTATCGCTTATAAAAGCCAGCGTCTGGCACCCAGGCTAAGCAAAATGATTTGCTCATCAATAAGCCAGAGGTTATGGCAGCCCCCAAGAGGTTGTGGGGTCGTGTGGCGCAGCGGTAGCGCGTTCGACTCGGGACCTACAGGTCCAGTGTTCGATCCCCACCCATGTCATCGATCTTGTGCCCTTGGGAAAGGCACTTTACACGAATTTCCTCACTTCACTCAGGTGTAAGCTTCGATTAGGGACGTCCCTAAGATTGGACGTAAACTGGAGGTCCCGTGTTTGAGGAGAGCCACACCTCGAGCACGTTAAAGATCCCACCACACCTTTCGAAAAAGAGTAGGGGCATGCCCCGGTGTGCGATGGTCCAAAAATTCTACAGCCCAAATACTAGTGTAGCAGAATCATCAGCAAGTTGATGTTGGCTACCTTAACCCCCAAGATCAAGACCAGAGCCCCCGGCCGGTCTCGCAGTTTCCACGAACGAAAAGGTTAAGATATAAAAGACAAGAAACACAGAAAAGTTGAAAAAAAATTAATAATGAGTAGACTATTTTTATATATTGTTAAGAATCGTTTGACGCAAGCAGCCCGACCGGGCCCGGTTTAGAAATGTGCCCTTTTCATAAAACACAAAAAGTTTAAAAAATTAATAATGATGGCTACTATTTTTATAAATTGCTTGACGCAAGCAGCCCAGCCGGGACCCTGTTTGTAAATGTGCCCTTTCCATAAGCTAAAGTGCCGTGCCAATTAAACTGTTCCCCTGTGGCGATCTGTGTCTTGTGTTCTGTACATTCTGTGCGTCATCGTGTTGAAGACCTGGCCCTGCCCTGTCCTTCCTTGGGCAAAACAAGATGATTCTCTCGTGAAACTTTGACGCAGTAAGGAGTTAAAGTGTGAACCAGAGCGTGCTCGGTGCATGTTATATAAAAAGTCATCGGTGCATGAATTAAACATGAATTCGAAGTGACTGAATATGAAACCAGTCAGCCCAATTTACCTTAATACGTAACCGCTTTCATCCCGAGTTTCACCTAGAGTGCTGAAGGTCTGCCAACAGGGATATAAACTATGGAAGCGGAGAAGAGAAAAAAAATGAAGGCGACGCCCAGCTTAGCCTCCGTAGCAGGCTTATAGAACTGGAGTTTGGTGGTCTTCGGCTGTTTTCTGATTAGCCCAGTTCTAAACGGGGGTAATTCAACCAGGCCGGCTATGTTGTCTATATGCAATCAGAAAATAGCACATAAAAGCTCCCAAAGACCATGAAGACCCCCAAAACCCCCAGTTTTTGGCATGCTATGGAGGCTACGCCCAATCCTGCTGGCCACTCGGCGATTATCTCATATTCTTTATATAAGGTCGCGATTCGTGGAACAATTATATAAACAAACCGATTCGCTCATTAAAACGTTTGACATGACGTAGAAACAATTTGAAATGTGAATTGGAGCGTACGGGGTGCATGTTACGTAAAGCGTACTGGTCGGCTGAATTTTTAAATTACAACGTAAGCCAGCCTGACCAATTTAACGCAATACGTGGCCACTGTCATTCTGAATTTAACATAGAGCCCTTACACTCTGTCACCAGGGATACAAACTATCGAAGCGGAGGCCAGAAAAAATGAAGACTGCGCCCTGCTCTGCTGCCCACTCCGTGATTAGGGAGTATCTGATATGCCTCTTTCAAAAGGTCGCGATCCGAAAAGATCCGCTCATTAAAACTTTGACATGACGTCGGGCTAATAAAATGTGAATTGGAGCGTAGGCGATGCGTGTTACGCAAAGGGTGATTGACGCCAGAATTTAACGAGAAATGACTGGAACCAGCCTGGCGAATTGGAGGTAATACGTGGCCGCTGTCTTCATGAATTTAACGTAGACCTTTGACGGTAGATCGCTAGCCTAGACCAGAGAGATGTTCCTTATGCAACTTGGCAAACCATGTATCATTAGGTCCATATGTGCGTACATGTACATCTACAACTGCCTCAAGAAGCGAGAAGAAGTTGAACCTGTAAATAGTACTTCACATTAGTATGTATAGTTTAAGTACTATATTACTGTAACTTTTCCCCTGTTTATTCATGACCTGTACCTACATGTAGCTTGTAAGAGCATAAACGTACAATGAAGGTCTTTCTTTCATTTATATAAACTGTCGTAGCGGAGGTAAATCCAAGAAAAAAAAAACATACAGGGCGTCTACACGCACTCGCTGATTATCCCATGTACCTCTCCAAAAGACCATGGTCCATGGACTGATCTATACTTATACACAAAACGATTCGGTCATTAAATCTTTGACGTAAAAGGAAACAATTAGAAATGTAGAAACTAGAGAGTATCGAATCGGTGCATGTTACGTAAAGCATAATTGACACCTGAAGCTACCGGTATCTGTATAGCCGGTATAACCGCCCTTCGGCGTAACACACCAGCTTCTGTATCTGTATAGCCGGTATAACCGCCCTTCGGCGTAATACACCAGCTTCTGTATCTGTATAGCCGGTATAACCGCCCTTCGGCGTAACACACCAGCTTCTGTATCTGTATAGCCGGTATAACCGCCCTTCGGCGTAACACACCAGTTTCTGTATCTGTATAGCCGGTATAACCGCCCTTCGGCGTGACACACCAGTTTCTGTATCTGTATAGCCGGTATAACCGCCCTTCGGCGTAACACACCAGTTTCTGTATCTGTATACCCGGTATAACCGCCCTTCGACGTAACACGCAAGCTTCGCAGGCACGCGGCGCGGCGGCAGCTAGGTGTATCACACCGAACTACGTGTTACACCCAATCTGTAAAATGGCAGGAGCCAGCCCGATTATTTTAGGGCAATACGTGGCCAACAACAATTGCAGTGGAATCAAATCCGGCAAAAAAAAAAAAAAAAATACCATGGGCTCCACACCCACTCACTGATTATCCCATATACCTCTCTCACAGGTCTTGATCCATGGACTAAACAAAACGCTTCGCCCATTAACCCCCTGTGTATTCTGCTGCCCTCCGCCCTGCTCTGTACATTCAGTGCGTCATCGTTCGGCTGTTGTGCCGGTAATCCCCGTCTTAGCAAGTCCAGCCGGGGTCGCTGATATTTTCTGACCCGTTTGAATCCAAGTCCAGGAGAGCGGAAAGATCTGCTCAGTTCAAGTTGCTTGTAAGCTTTTACAGAACTGCGTCATTGCAGGGAATATATAATCCTCGAACTAGAAAGGTATAACATTTGCGAAGCAAATACATCATGTGTACCTTGTATGTGTATCATGTATATCAAGTGGTCTAGCTTAACAAATGCTACTCAAACGCATTCATATATATGCGGTGACCCCTCCAACTCAGTCCTGCCATCGCTGCTTCAACTTCAAGTCCACGCGTACTAGTATCCAGAACCGTGCCTGGGGCAAATCTACGTTCTTGGATACGCGGAGACTATCCAGAACCGTGCCTGGGGCAAATCTACGTTCTTGGATACGCGGAGACTATCCAGAACCGTGCCTGGGGCAAATCTACGTTCTTGGATACGCGGAGACTATCCAGAACCGTGCCTGATCCTAACCCTAACCCATTCAGGCATAGAACTAGACAGACACGGTTCTAGATACGAAAACTTACATGTATCACCGAACTGCGTCGTTGCAGCGAAGATAGAATCCTCGAACTAGAAAGGTATAACATTTACGAAGCAAATCATGTTTACCTTCACGTGGTCTAGCTTAACAGACTACTGCTCTGATTATTCTTACTCAAACACATTCACGTATAATACATGCATGGTGACCAGCCCCTCCTGTCCTGACATTGCTTCAAGTCCACGTGTATTCAGAACCATGCCTGGGACAAACTAGCGTTCTTGGATACGCAGAGTAATCTCCAAGCAGATCATGCGTGGCAAGGCAGTGCCAATTTTTATCTAAAGGTCCAGAATTTTTCTTCAAATATCACTGAGATATTTTGTGTCCAGTATGCTATGGGTTTGGCACCCAGGCTATCAAAAGATGGACTAATTTGTATCACCAGCGGGGCTGGAATCGAAGAAAAACTGTCATTGAATAAAATGTCTGATTTCTCTTAATATCCTCTCAAAAACGCGGGAAATGCCAATTCAGAAGGTTCGGTTTTCAAAATTTTCCGGGGGAGCATGCCCCAGGACCCCCTTCGCCGCTCGCCTCGCGCCTACGGCGCTCACTGGTCACTCAGACAGTGGGGAAGACCACTCCCCCCCCCCAAGCAAAATCCTGGCTACAGGCATGATTCAGGCATACAGAATTAGACAGGTACGGTTCTGGAAACGGTAACTTAACATCGAACTGCGTCATTGCATGTAAGATGTGGAAATCCTCAAACAAACTAAGACAAACAACTTGTGTGAGTGGGAGTGAGAGTTACAGAAAGGAGACCTCAGCCTGTGTTTGTTCTGCAAAGGGCAGGATGAAACAGAACCTGCCCGGAATAAGGATAATGTTGACGGTTTTCTCAGTGTGACGTTAGCGCCGTGCGGGTTTTGTTATAGATATTGTTGACCCACTTAATATGCCATGATGCCGTTGTTGTGGTCCTATAATGATTATTGCTGCTATTGATATGGCCTGCCCGCCTTAAACCAAGCCCCCCCCCCCCTAAACGTGCCCCATCAGGGGCTATATGGGGGTGTAGCCGGGGCTCACATAACATCTTTGAGCCCCGGCAAAGATGATGATGATATCGCTTTGGTAGATCCGTGGCTACCTGGAAAACAGGTTGAACATGGCCTGAATGGTTCTTCCCAGGTTAAATGAACTAGAATATTAAACTAGAGATTGAAGTAACATTTGCAAAGCAAATGCATAATGTTTACCTTCGGACATGGTCTGCTCTGTTAATTCTTACTCAAACACATTCACATACAATTGTACTACCAGTATATGGTGACAGGAGTAGAGCAGACCATGAAATTGCAACATTATGTAACCCAACACCAGCGGCAGCTAGCTATATCACACCGAACGACTTGTTACAATCATCTTTGCACATTTAACTGCAGGCGTTATTTAAAGCTTTCTAGTGATGATGCCCCAACTGTGCTTGGTGGCAACGAGTTCCACTCTACGATAGTTCTAGGAAAATACAATTTTTGAACACCTCAATTCTTGGTTTATTAACTCTGATATTTGAAGGCATGACTGTTTCTGATTGTACCGGGTTTGTTTTTACCCGCCTACGTAGAAACCAAGGCAGAGGCGGCCTTCAAGAAAGGGACTACCGAGAACTGATATGATATCACATTATACATGTTATGATCCCCACAAGATCACGATTATTCGGGCCTGCTAAGGAGGTTAGGCCGGCTTGCACTTTTGGGTAGGCAGGGAAAGATAGTCCCACAGTACGTCGGAGAAGGTTAGACATCCAGGTAATAACATATACGCCAAAAAGCAGTTACTCAGTGTCTTCACCTATTTGCATATCAATCAATAGTTCGTGCTTATAAACTAGCCTCTACCAGGCTTGGGGAGGCGGCTGGAAAGAGTAGATATCGGCCAAATAGAGAGATAAGCATGCCGCCGAAATGGACAAACTCCCTTGGCATGCTTATCTCTCTATTTGGCCGATATCTACTCTTTCCAGCCGCCTCCCCAAGCCTGGTAGAGGCTACCCACCCCTCTCCTTCCACTGCCTTTTACCTCCCCAACCTAAGTCAGATACCCATTTTGCCCTGGATGGAGCGACGAAAGTAGTGTAAAAGTGTCTCACGTAGTTTGTTTTGAGGCTTTTTCAAACACTTCAAGTATGAGTGATGACGAAAATGTACCAAGAAATGGTAATAGTAAATGTCAATATCAGACAGATTTCCTCATCCAGAATATTGTTTTTTGCCCTGAAATTTTGCACTGATTAGAAAAAAAACATTGCATTGGATGCCTTTAAATCTATGACATTGTTTTTATACTACTCGGCTGCCCAACCCCTTGGATGGAAATCGGACAGCCTGCGAACTCAAAAGAAGCCGCTACATGGCGCTATTGCATGGACTACTAGTATTGAAGAGACCATGGTAGTATACTGGTACGTCATTGCCATTAAGACTCACTGAACCAATAGGCCCTTGTTGCAGTACCGCCCACTATTGCATGGTGGCGCTCGTGCACTGATGATTTGGATGTATCTACAATGTACTCTGTCAAATGTACATTTTGTAAAGTCGATATTACTGGGAGACCGTTAAATGAATGGGCTGCACCCGATAGGGGCCCAGAGAGGTTTGCTACCCTAGACTGGAATATATTAATGGGGCCCAGCATAACATGTCTGCTTGGAAGTTGAAAATGACACGAAGTATCTGAAAACTTAGCATGTCTGCAATATCCTAGCCTCTACCAGGCTTCGGGAGGCGGCTGGAAAGAGTAGAGATCGGCCAAATAGAGAGAGATAACATGCCAGGGGAGTTGGTCCGCTGAAGAGTACATTTTGGCAAACTGTTCTCTCCAGCAGACCAACTCCCCTGGCATGCTATTTATCAAGCCGCCTCCTGAAGCCTGGTAGAGGCTAGCAATATCGTAGATTGGTCCTAGTCTTCACCAGACCCCTTTGCAGGCTGAATAAATAGTAGAAATCTGCCTAAAAAAAGAACGTAACTGGCCAGGGGAGATTTCTACTATTTATTCAGCCTGCAAAGGAGTCTGGTGTACTACATGTAGAATGGCCCTACAATTCTTTGTATTCAAAGCTGCAGCTAAAAATCCTTCATAAAAAAATCTGCACTCTTATTCAAAATCCTTGGGCAGAGAGAAAGCATCCGAAGAGAAATAAAACAATAACACATCAGACCAAGACATGATGCATTTTATTCGACTTCATACATACATACTGTAACATACACATTTGCCTTTCACACATTTTCCAATACATAATCCTTATCTATAATATTCCTATGTGTAACATAATCGATTTATTATTTCCAACCCTTAATATTAGTAATGTAGTGAGAGTTGGGGGAAAGACAAGTTCAGATTTTCCAGCTCTGCTGCATTAAAGGCATCCAGTTCAGTTTTTAGGGCATATTCAAGCCATTTATCTACATACTGAGTTGAAACCACACTATCCCATTGTATATTGACCCTCATGGAGCAAAAAAGTAAAAAAATTCTGACAGAAAATGGTTACTGGAAGGGCCCTGGGCTGATTTCTATGGTGCCACCCGGAAAATAAAGGACTCATCTTGGGGCTTGTTTATGCAGTTTTAAATACCCAAAGTATGAAATGCTGATTCCAATGTGCTCATGTGAAACAGTATGTGTCAACATCACAAAGATTGCTTCATTCAGAATATTTCCAGTTTTGCTGCTCTAAAATTGCATTGGATGCCTTTAACTTTAAGGTAACTACATTGTAGATCCATGTGATTAAAAGTTGCTATATAAATGTGCAATGCTACAACTGAGATTGTGTGAGAATTAGAATACCATGATTATGTTTTATATTTGCATACTGCATTTTTTGTGACCTACAAAAAAAACTTCCAACATCTGCTTGAACATCAAAACCAAGAATTCAGTATTATTTTGATACCATGATTGTCAGCATAGTCTTTGTACATGTTAATACATTGTACATTGTTTCATTGTAATACAGTGAAATACATTGTACATTAATTTCGTATTGTTTGTCTTCGGTTGTGCAACATATCGAAAAGTCAACTTCACAATTTACTGGAGAAAAATTAGACATTCAATTATTAGAAAAAAATAATGACATTTTTTTATTAATAACCTCCTTGGAAAAAACATAGTCTCCACCAGACTCCTTTGCAGGCTGAATAAATAGTAGAAATTGGCTGAGGCAAGCTGGACCCTCTTTGGCCGGCCAACTCCTCTGGCCAATGATGTTCCCCTTAGCCGAATTTCTACTTAATTTATTCAGCCTGCAAAGGAGTCTGGTGGAGACTAGAAAAAACAGCAGCTGCTCCAAGCATTCAACAAAAGCTAATCAGCAATTGGAAATGTCCTCAGGAAAGTACAGCTTTTATTTAAAAGCCTAATATATAATATATAGCTGCCATGGAACCAAAGACTGGACTATAATGTACAAAATGCACCTTGCGATTATCAATGGCAAATTCCTATTAAAGCAAGGTGTTAAGAAAATGTGGAATGTTCTCTGTAACAGTACTGACACCTCCACAACAGAATAGAAACTATACTGAGAGTAACATCCGTGTCCATAATATCACCAGGGTCCATATAATATCGCCACCTTGAGAAATAGTGTGCTTTAAGATATTTTTACTGCAACATGGTATGCACTCCCGCACACCTCAAATGTACATACATGTGCCTAGGGTATGTAGCAGTAAAAATATCTTTAAGCACACTGTTTCTCAAGGTGGCGATATTATGGACCCTGGTGATATTATGGACACAGATGTTATATGTAGCTACCAGAAGCAAAGGCAAGTGTACTGTGTAAGTACATTATTTCATGCAGTACAGTATTGTAGTTATCATACATGTAACTGTATACAAACACATTAGACTATATATCAAATGGGTGGGATAACATTATCATATCATATCAGCTCTGTAACTTCTTGTGTTTGTTAGAGTATTCTGAAGAACTGCATTATCAGTGAAACCATGTGGCTATCTACACAGTATGTGCTGCATTTCAAGTTTCCAACTGTTGGAGTACTATCACAGTTAGACTATGTGTTGTCTATTTCCTTCTAGATTACTATAATTGTAATAAATACTACACTGTTTTTACATGCAAATAGAAAGATTGGAGCCATGCTTTGTACATGTTAGCTTGAGTTAGCAAACAGAACACTAGAAAATTGAATGTACTTTATGATGAAATTGTATAATGACTGTGTTCTTACATGTATATGATCAGAAGTATCTGCATGTTCTGTTTGCTCCTGTATTATAACTCTATAATCAAGTCCATGCAGATAATAAAGGCTCAATTTCATTTCAACACCAGACATTACAAAAAGACTGAACTATTAAACAATATTGGTAGTAAGATTAAAATAACCTCCTCTGCAAAATTCCTGGAAATGGCTTATAGTACTGTGGAGAGTGTGAAACTGGTGAGAGACAACAAAATACTCTTATTATAACTTGAGATGGAGAGTTTTAAAGTTCACAAAAAGATGAGCAGCATTTTTGTTTTTAGAGAAGTACCTTGATATTAGTTACCTATACCTAGTATCATCAGTTCAGTTCAGTTCAGGTCACACTTGTTACTTAATATATAAAAAGCTCTGCTATTGTACAGCTGCTGTAAAAGTTAAACTTAAATACAGTTTATATCATAATCCAAGCAACAGTGAAGAAGATGATTTCATGTAGGCTCCTTTTTAAAGGTGGGCAAGAAGTATATGTAAAATAGACTGTTCGAAACAAAATCTTACCATATACATGTATATGATAGTCCAAACTTTTGCACATGAACTGATGAAGTAACTTAATATTATTAACGCACAGTTACAGTTAAGCTGCAGCTCCATGCAGTATATTGTGACCAAACATTGAATCATTTTTGTTTTGTTCTTTTCCTTGCTTTTATAAGCTGAGTTCCTTAACATTGGAGTGAAGCCTCTGGTTATCTGAGGAATTAGTAGAAGATTAGCCATGCTGAATATGCTGGGCTTGTGCAACAGCAGAACTTACTGGAGTTACAAAAGGCACCGTTAAAAACTTCTTGCCGACAGGTGGACTTAAAAGCTGCCAAAGAAATGTATACCAGTATCATACGTCCTAAATTATTGTTGCAAGCAGTACGTACATGTAGGGATGTACAATGTAGGTCCTACATAAACATGGCAAGCAGGATTACAGGTGAACACGGAGCAAGCCCTACTGGGAGGGGGACATACAGGACTACATTTGTACATACAATACATAATTTACATGTAAAGCTGCACTGTCACACAGTAGGTAGGTACGTAACACAGTCATGTCATTGTTATGTAAGAACTGCAGTAAGATACATGTAGGTGAGTGGGTCATATAATAAGTCTGATACTGTAACAATGTCTGATAGGTTTGGGGCAGTGCTTATAGATACATTTATTTTACTCCTGACTTTATGCTGTCTCATTCCCGTAATACTGGTTATGTAACTGATAAAATGTCGTCTGACATCACACGACATTTCCAGAACTGCAAACAAAATGTCAGATCCTTTCAAACTTTGTTGCTGTTGTCCTTGCTTAAATGTCTTGTATGTACATGTACATGTATGTGTCATGTATATTATGGTGTAAATATGATATCCCCAGGCTTGCACTAGACAAGACTATTAGTAATGAGTTCACTCTAAACCCTTAGTACTATTTCTTCTGCCTACACTATAGTTTATGTTAGCTTTATCACAGTTCACGTGTTAGTGATTATGTATAAAATTGTTCCTACTTATTAATTTGCTACATGTTTGGTTCTTATGTATGCAGGGCTGGAAATACTGGGTGCATGCGCACCTTATAGTGCACCCAAATTTGGAGCTGTGCACCCAATGCACCAGTGCACCCATTTTTGTAGGAATTTTTAATATTAGAAATGCATACATTTGTAATAGTATACCAGATATTCTTGGTCTCTAAGTATCAGAAAAATAATAAAATCGTTGTTATAGTACTTTTGAAGTTAGCTCCCATTTCAGATTCAAGCTCAGAAGATGAGCAGTAAGTCCTACAATTAGGTTTTGTTTCATATGGTGCACCCAAAAATTTAGGTTGGGTGCACCAGTGCACCTGTTCCCAAAAATGAATTTCGAGCCCTGATACAATGTACACTGTATGTCATACATATAATTATAACTGTTATATTATTATCTATCATGATTGCAGAGTTCTGATGATTTTCTTGTCACAGCGCTTTTTGTTTGCTTCCATATAAGGAGTTGTGTTCCATATAAGGAGTTGTGTTCCATATAAGGAGTTGTGTTCCATATAAGGAGTTGTGGGTCCTGATGGGGGCATGTCACCTGTCAATCATCCCGTTAGCAAGGGGGCCGTACCATTGGAGCGGGCGGGGGTGTTCATGTCTGTGCAGGCTCTACTGGAACACAAACAGCCATGCATTAAACATACACAGACACAGCAAAGCACACAGGCACAGGTACAGGACAGGGTGCTATCCACAGGTGCGCTTGGCTCAGTACAGGGTGCTATCCACTTTTTGGCGACGTCTCAGGGAGGAGCCTAATGGCACAGTATTGTGTGCAGTTTGCAAGAATTCTTGGAATTGTACAGGCATTTTGTCCACAGGCATGGAATGTCCACAGGTATTTCTCTGACCCACATCTATGCCCACATTCCTGGAAACCCTGCCCTGGATGGCCCCGGGGCTCGTTCACTATACACTCAGGGGAGGAGTGCACTGTATCTGTCTAGACTTAACTGGTACCAAGTCTTCCTCAAAATCATGAAATGATGGCAGTGCCATGCAAACAAAAACCGTCTCTCCCGGCAAAAACTCCCTCGGCGACTTAACTTTCCCTCCCCAGCATAACTCGCGTTGCTCACCAAAAAAAAAAAAAAAATGCCGCCACCCTACAAATCTGCGAAGGAGGCTGTTTCAAGTTTAGGCTACTAGGACAGCATCTCTTCTCCCTTGTTGGACCAAGTTGAAGCAATGCTAGTGCAGTTTATGTTTAGTTTACGTTTATGAAAATTTGCCACATTATATTTACGACAAGCAACTTGATATGATTTTCAAAACTGTCAGACATTTCAGGTAGCATCCACTACCTTTCGTCTGTAATTTTTGTTAGTCAGTCAATCAGTCATTTTTTTGCGTATCTTAATATGTGGATGTCTAACCTCCACCGATGAAACCTCCCTGCTCTCATCTAAGGATGAAACATTGAATCTATAAAAGGCCTTAAATTGCACGAGAAGTCTCCCTGAGGCAACATCACTCACTGCTACTCCAAATCTCTCCTCATATAACATTTGTATAATGGGTGGAAGGGTCAGAGTCTAATCCTTATAAATGTAGCTCACTCAGGCCTAGGAAAAAAATGTTGTGTTTCCTGTTTCCCAACTGACTAGAAAAACTGCCAACCCTAGACTTTTTCTAGGTGGACCCCTGCAAGGGACATAAATCAACCAACCTTTTCTAGCTCCATTATTTGATCTGACACCTGAGTGATGAAACGTTGTACAATCAGTTTTCCAACATTAACATTGAAAATTTTAAAGTGCTCATGCAAGTTTATAATAATTACTAATACAGTGTAGTTAAAACTGTATTATCGTATAAGTTGTATTACTAGAGATTGCCAAAGTCTAAAAAAAAGGAAGAGGAAAAACGATAGTCGCTACCTACCGACCCTAATTTTTTCAGGACTGAAACAAGACACAACATTTTTTTTCCATAGGCCCAATCCTTATAATGTAGCCCACTCAGGGCAGAACTTAAGTCATCTGAGGACATTGCCTGAGCCTTATATTTCAGCGTCTGGACTGAATGTGTGAGTGTGATATTCCAGGCACTTATTCAGAGACAGATGCAGGTAAAATGAGCACTCTCTCTCTCTCTCTCTTTCACTCGAGGATAATTACCGTAATTTGTAACTAAACTCTCCTTCGTTATAAGTTTGTCTGTCACGTCCTAGCTTTTAGATTTGTAGTTCCAGAATATCAAACATGCCTGTGTGAGTGTATTAAATCCTCTAAAATACCTCTAGTTGCATTCTTAAAGGCTCCAGGGGCAAAGAAATATTTTAAGACTCTAAAAAAATTATGGATCTGCCAGAAGTGTGGTAAAGCATTGGCCTCCTCTAATATCACTTGCCCGGCTCTATGAGGCTTTTTTGGGGGCTTTGGAATATCAGTCTCTCGTAGGTCTCACGTAGGCCACCTCCATATAGAGCCTTACTGTACCCAGATACGTTCTGGATAGTCTCCACATATCCAAGAATGTAGATTTGCCCCAGGAGTTAAGCTTTGGGTGGTTATTATAACTAAGTCTTATAATCTGCTTTCTTTTTTTTTTTTAATGGCAGATTAGTTCTAAGTTTCTTGTTGGCTACAAGAAGCCTACAAGAAACCAAGTCTAAGAACTGATTTGCCAAAAAAACAACAACATAAAACTGTAAGTCCCAAAAAAGCCTAGCTTCTAAGCACTGGCTGTAGAAGGGGCTAGTACAGCATCTTATAGGATGTCATAGACGTAAATTATCAGTTTTTTGGGGGGTGCAGGGTGTGGGGATTGTTTCGTGGATAGCACCCTGGTCAAAGCTATCATTATTACATACAGCCACAAATTTTAAAGCAGCAGTGACTACATGTAAATCATGTATGTCAATCATCAGCAGAGCTACATGTACATGGTTATTATGAGTCACATACAGCAGACAGACATTATTTAGCCACCATGTTGGAACACACTCAGCTGTGGGGGGAAGACATCGCATTATTTTTAGCAACATCAGTGGTGGTGAAAAGAGCTGACTACGTTACTTTGTGCATTTACGATCAACAAAAACACACAGGAGAACACGTATCATGTCCACACGACTGTGAAAACATTAGACACATGCTGGATTAAGGCATCTTGTGCAGAATTATTTGTCCAGTAACTGTTCAACTGTTCATTTTCTTTTCAAAAGCTTAACTACATGTACCCACTATAGTACAGTCTACTGAATGTGAATTTGATTTTTTTAATGGCAACGTGGTCCTAATATACAATAAATAGACTATTTTTTAAAATAACTGAATAAGGCTTATAGCTAAATGTATTAATCTCCAGTAGATGTAAATACTTCAGTATACTTCACAGTGATTCATGTTACTCTCATAAAGTACCTAGATACATGTATGTACAATGTATATCATTTAATAGCACAAAGATTATTTTCCACGAATGGCTTTTTTTCAAATCCTGTTAGCCATGATTCATAATTTATGTTTGCTACAATATATTTGGAGACTATTAAGTTAAACATAAAAGAATAAAGTACCTTATGCATTGTTTAATTTATTGCATGACTACTTTTATCTGAATCTTTTTGACAAATTACAATGTCCATAAAAATGCAGTAGAAAAAGAACATAGACAACGCTTAGATATCAAAAGAAAATAACTAAAGGTAATTTCTCTGTCAGGCAACCTAGGAAAGACAGAACTAGAACATGATAGTATAGCTCTGTGCAAAAAGAAAATTACTGTTCAGAGTTTACAAAAAGCAATCAGTTCAAAATCTTCAACATTGAAAGATAAACGGGTCCATATAAATTTATTCATAACAAGCTTATCTAAGAGAAGATTAAAAAAAAGAACAATTCAAAATAAAAAGAGCTCATCTTCATTCCTTGATGATGAGGCCCAGCTGTTTTCTGTGCATGCTCTCGAGATAAATACGATGTCCATATAATATAAAAACAGCACAAATTTGTTCAAGTTTATCTAATTTTGACTAATTTTGTCTTCAGACCGTACCTTCGTCCATGAGCGTGTGCAAGTCCTTGACGATCAGTCCCAGCTGTTTTCTGTGCGGGCTTTCCCGCTGGAACACGGCGTCGAGGAACGCTCCGTCCCCAAAGAAGTCGAAGACGTGGTCTATCCGGCCGTGCGACTTCTCGGTGAGGTGGTTCCGCACGAGTCTGTGCAGCATCTCGCGACACTCCGCCAGCGAGCGGAGAAGGAACATCTTGTCGTACGTGAAGTCCACCTCGTAGAAGCTGACGACCGTCATGGCCAGGTTACGGAACCTCCGCACAAAGTCGTTCGCGATCCTCAGTTCCTCCTGCGAAAAAAGAGAACAATTTTAATACTAGAGAAGTGACATTTGCAAGCCCATGCGTAGCTAGTGATTACCTTCGGACACGGTCTGCTCTGTTAATCCTTACTCAAACACATTCACATACATGTACTACTAGTATATGGTGACAGGAGCAGAGCAGATCATGAAATTGCAACATTATGTAACCCAACACCAGTTACCATGTTGACAGGCGTCAACAAATAATGTCATTGGTCAGGTCATAGGTCACTGTTTGGAGAAGAAGAAGAGGAAGAAATTGAGCAAAAACAATATGTTTATAAAAACAGCTCAATTTCTTATGTTTATCTCAATTTATTATTTTGATTACAAACCAGCCTGGTATGTTGACTTCGCGGCTCCATTGAGATGCTGTTAGTAGCTCTACTATGTTGGAAATAGATGGTAACAGAGTAGACCGTTGAATGACAAGGTTGCGGAATCTGAGATGAAAGGAATAAAAAGCACCTAAAGCACCTGCGAGAACTGCTCGTTCCGGAACAGGATCCCGATCTTGACCACGATCTTCACCGCATCCTTCATCACCTTCTCGGCCTCCCGTTTGTTTCCCGAGTGGTTCCGCGCGATGCGGTACAGGTTGTCCATCAGGTCAGCCGTGGTGTCGTCCATGAAGCTTTTGGCGACTTTTCTGGTGGACATGCGGCTCAGGACTTTCTTCTGCGCCCGTAACGCGACATTCTTGGAGTTGAATCCAGCGTCCCCACCGGACTCCGCCACTAAAAAGGGGGAAGAACATTGGCAGGAGGTTACGATTAAGAATGCTTTTTGGTACTTTCACAGAAAATTGTAACACTTCTGATGTCCTAATCTTGGGCTACAGAGGGGAGAATCCAAGTTGTTCCTGCTTGACTGCACAGAAGGGGGGGGAGAAACATTGTCAGGACATTAGACATTTGTTTCTGCACGCAGTTATAATTTATAGAATGATGCGGTACAGGTTGTCCATCAGATTAGCCGTTGTGTTGTCCATGAAGCTTTTGGCGACTTTTCTGGTGGACATGCGGCTCAGGACTTTCTTCTGCGCGCGTAACACCATGTTCTTGGAGTTGAACGCAGCGTCCCCACCGGACTCCGCCACTACACGGGAGGGGGTAAACTATCATTAGGAGTGTTTTTATGTGGTGAAATTCATACACATTTTCACAGAAAACTGTAACTGTTAACACTGTGTAGTTAAGTCCCTTAATATGCAGTTGTATACAGTAGAGGGGATTAATTTCTCAAGCTAATTATAACCAACATTTCGCACACACAGTCGTCCCTCAGTAAGACATCTGGAGCCGCATAGTTCCCGTTTAGAACTTTTACTCAGCATGTCTGTCACATAATTTAATTATGATTTGGTAATCTTGAGCTATGGACTTGAACCCTGTGTGCCCGCCCGACTCTGCCACTTAAGGGGGGGATAAATGTTGGCAGGCAATTAGGTTTTTATGTACATAAGCTTGTATATAGCATTATATGTACACATGTCTCACTGTTTTGTAAATTATTATTTATAGATTTTTTACCACAACATGTTAAACTGTTTTGTAAACTGTGTCTAACACAAAAAATGTGTTACATTATTACATTGTTACATGTAGTTTGGCCGGCCATATTTACTATAGTATCATTATCAACACTACAGGTACAATATTTTACCTTTCGAGTATCAAGATATGGGATATTGGTCACGTTTTGGTGGTCTGCGGTCTGGCATTTTCAAACACTTACTACATATATTTCAACATGTCTATATTGGCACTAAAAGTCCTTTTATCTCAAAATTCATAATTTTCTGCTGAAATATTCTACTAGTACCTCTAATTAGCATAAACATGTTATTACAAGATACATGTACAAGCATTCATCATAATTATCATCCACAGTACAACAACAACAAGGTCATCCTACAGCACTACTGCTGTACCAGGTGCACTTATTGATTTCTGTCCAGCCTTTAAAGCAGAATCATTGCCTGGACTGACAGGATCGGGGTCCAAACTGTGATCTATCATTGTTAACATGACATTCCCCTGTAATAACAGGACAAAACCATGATAATATCCTTATTCAGAGGTCGAAATTCATTTTTGGGAATAGGTGCACTGGTCCACCCAACCTAAAAAGTAGGGGCACAAAATTTTCTGTGGGTCAACCATATAAGATAAAATAAGTACATGTAGAATGTCAGCGAAAACTAATTATGTTTAAATTTGTTTCTAAAGAAAAGTACTACAAGAATGATTGTACTATTTTTCTGACACTCAGATGTATGCTGAATACTAGTACTACTCAACATTTCACATCTTGACATATGTAAACCTACAAGAAATATTTGGGTGCACTGGTGCACCCACAGAAAAAAATTGGGTGCACAGCTCCAAATTTGAGGGCCTGCAAGCCCTTTTTCGTAAGGCGTAATCAGGCCGTTTTAGACTTCGTAATTCGTAGGCAACCTCCGCAAAAATCAACGTAATTCGTAATTGGACAACAGCCGCAAATCGTAAAGTCGTAATCAGCTCTGAGACTTAAACGTAATTCGTAATAGGCGGCGAAAATTTTGCGTAATTCATAATCACTACCCCCCCCTTGCAGGCCCTCAAATTTGGGTGCACTAAGGTGAACATGTACCCGGTATTTCGAACCCTGGACCAGGATTGAATGAACCAGATTCATACTGATGATGTGCCATCTGCACAAGTCGGATGTTATATTATTCATAGGTTCTAACCTGACAGCAGACATCTGTCTACAGCATCAGTCTGAGGGAAGAGCAGGGCGGTTAGGAGCTGTTAGTGTTGGGATTATGGTTTAGCTCCAAGCAGATGTTGTAGGAACTATTCATTCATTTATTTACTGAGCGAGATTCCCCACATTTGTGGAAGGATTGACTTAACAAGTGTCTTATACCAATATACACCTTTTCAAGATGCTAACCCGGAGACATTTGCTAAGTCCCTTGGTCCCTTATATATTCCAAGGTATATACATGGTTCAAGTTCCATGATGATGACAACATAGGTAACTTGGACTGTCCAAACAAAGTAATCCCATGACAATTCTTATAAAATGATTAAGTCATCCAAGTAGTCAAAACCTAGTCAGCTTGTAAGACCTAGTCAACTCCAAGTTCAAGTCAGTAAGATGAAGCAGATATCTTTCAATGACAAAACCTTTTGTCAGTCTTACTGCTAATGTAGGTCACAGCTGGAACCTATCACCCCATAGGCCAGCCCTGAGGTATTTCTGGAGTGACAACCTCAGCAACTTTTTTGCCACCACTTCTGTACCTGTCTAGCTACATGTAAGTACTACAAACTCTCCATTTTCCCCAGATTCTATACAGGTTATTAGTGAGGACTGCAGCCCACTGTGGGAAGCATACTGATTAGACTCTCCAAGCAGAGGTTTGGGTTTTGGGTTATTTTTTACTCGTTTTTAAATTTTTTATCGGGGTTTCTTTTTTGCACTGGAGTTTTTCTTTCACGCAACCTAAGAAAAATTCCAGTGCAAAAAAGAAACCCTGATAAAAAAGCCTAAAAACACGTTAAAAATACCCCAAAACCCAAACCTCTGCTTGGAGAGTAGACTGATTAGACCTGCATTCTGGAATCCACCAGGACAACTGTGGCTGTTTGTTTTGGACTCTGAAGAATTTTTGGACAGGAGCAGGAATTTGTGTGGATCCACACGACAGCCTGGTACTAACAAGGCACCACCAAACATCTGTACAGAGATTTTCTAACTACAGGACAGAGAATAGGTTAAGAATGTAGGGAAAACATAGCCTCAACCAGACCTTCGTAAGGGGTTGTGGAGAAAAAAAATAGGGTCACTCAACAGAAGAATGAGTAGTCATATCAAAATGCTGGTCAAACTCCCCTGTCAAATTATTCTCCGTTTGCTCAAATTTTACGAAACCCTATGGAGGCCAAAGTCTCAAGATAAATAATTCCCCATTTGCTGAAATTTTTGTATTTTCCTAGTGGAGACTTCAAGCAAAAATAAACATGACAGGCCAGGCCTATGAGTCATGGTTAAGGGTACATTTCAACATGCCGGCTCCTTGGCAGATAATTTGCCCAAATTTTACTATTTTCCTAAATAAAATAAACATGACAGGCAAGAAACTTGGTAAAGGCACTCTCCAGGTAAATTGTTCCCCATAATTTGCCCCAATGATAATAGAGACTTTAGCAAAAATAACCATGACAGGCTTGCCTGAGTCTGAATTGTCTGAGTCATCCGACATGTCAACCTTTCTCCTTTCTTCTCTGACAGAAGAAGACGTCGCCTGTTTTCAACCCTTAGACACAGCTTGTCTTCCTGTCGGACAATCCTTCTGACTGTTGTTGTTGTCCTCAGGTTTAATATCTCATTAGACGTGGTCTCTTGGTGCTGGTTTGCGTCTCTCAGTACACAGCTTCAATGTCAGTTCCTGTCCAAAGGGTCCTTCCGGCTTGCCGGCACTGTCCAGCAGTTGTTGTCCTAAACGACTAATATCTCGCTAGACGTGGACTCTTGGTGCTGGTTTGCGGCTTGGTTCAGTTCAAAGTCAAATTGTCTCTATAGGTATGTAACTCCTGGTGCCCTAACTTCAACTTTCCGTATACAGCTTGTCTTCCTGTGTGAGGTTCCTTCCTGCTTGCCTAGCCTTGCCAGCACTCACAGTGCCTCTGTCAGCAGCATGGGTAAATTAACTGGTCCAACCACCGTCTGACCTATCACCCCTCAAATTAGACACCTTACCGGTAGCTTGTAGTCAGTATAGCCTGTGGGCACAACGGTCCCAAACTGGGGCTCGGAGCTATTTCAGCAGAAAAAGTAGTGATGTTTTGATGTAGGCCACTATTTTCCACTCTGTTCTTGCTACTTCTGCTGCAACAGTCTGGACGTTCTTCAGCTAGACTCAGTCTTTCCTATATAATCTTCAACCGTCAAATTAGACACAAGCTTGAAGTAAATAACAGCCTCTGGGCACAACAGTCCAAACTGGGGCTTGAAGATATCAGCTGGAAAAGTAGTGATGCTTTGACACAGGACAATATCACTTTTGGACAAACTCAGACACTCCACAGCTGCACCCAGCCTTTCCTATCTTGAAGTTGTCTTCCTGCCTGTCCACTGACCCTCTCAAAATAGCCCTGGAGTCAGGCTCACACAGATGTCAGGAACCCCTTAGGCAGAGGCAGCAGGGCTGGTGGTGCACTGAGGTATCCTTGTTTGGATAGGCTGGGTGTCAGACTGTCTCCTGGGTAGCTAATTGGCTCCAGGGCCAACATGTCCCCTAGGAAATTTTACCATCGCCGTGGCTATATACACTCCCGGTGTGTATATAAAAGACAAATAGATTTTATATACACTCCGAAATACTAGCCTCCTTGGTAGGCCCAAAACTTGGGTTTTTGTGAGTGTTTGAGGATTCAGGGGCACCAAGTTTAAACCTCGGTCTTCAAGTTTATCTTATTGGATGATGAAAATCAGAAAACAACACGGAAATCTCCACCGAAGTTCGGTCGAGCGGACCGCCCCGCCCCGCTTGCGCGGGGCCCGGGACCCTCCACTCCCGGCGGCGGCGAGACCGGTCGCGCGCCCCTGGCGTCCTCGCTACCTGGTTGATCCTGCCAGTAGTCATAGGCTTGTCTCAAAGTTTAAGCCATGCACGTGCAAGTTTAAACTGTCTCAGTGAAACTGCGAATGGCTCATTAAATCAGTTATGGTTCCTTTGATCGTCACATCCTACATGGATAACTGTGGTAATTCTAGAGCTAATACATGCGGAAGAAGCGCCGACCTCACGGTCTGGCGTGCATTTATCAGACCAAGACCAACCCGGGGTTCGCCCCGGTCCCTTTGGTGACTCCAGATAACACAGCCGATCGCGCGGTCTTCGCACCGGCGACAGATCATTCGAATGCCCTATCAACTTTCCGGGAGTGTATATAAAAGACAAATCTTATATACACACCGGGAGTGTATATAAAAGACAAATAGATTTTATATACACTCCCGGAGTGTATATAAAAGACAAATAGATTTTATATACACTCCCGGAGTGTATATAAAAGACAAATAGATTTTATATACACTCCCGGAGTGTATATAAAAGACAAATAGATTTTATATACACTCCCGGAGTGTATATAAAAGACAAATAGATTTTATATACACTCCGGGAGTGTATATAGCCACGTTCTTATATATAATATAACTTATAGTGTTCAATACACATCTCGTCAAATTGTTGGG